>NC_056741.1:827552992-827847992 GCF_019279795.1 Protopterus annectens | reverse complement strand
AACATTATCACAGCTTGGAAACAATGATTCCTATCATACCTTGCCTATGCCTGGAATTCCTATGGTGGGCAGAGGCCTGCCACCAAAACAAGGCACTACCATTCACACTACCAACTGCCGCCCAAACCCTAACTACAGATGCATCAGACTATGCATGGGGCGCTCACCAGGCAGGGAAGTGCATTCAGGGAAAATGGAACCCAAATCAAATGCACCTACAGATCAATCAAAAAGAAATGTTAGCTGTACAGAATGCTCTGACAGCCTTCAAGGACTATATTCTTCCAGGACATCTAATGGTAAAGAAGGACAACACCACGGTTATGTGGTACATAAACAGGCAGGGGGGTACACATTCCTACTCCCTTTGCAGACTAGCCATGGCATTGTGGAACACAGCCTTGAGCTACCAAGTGCACCTACAAGCTCAATTCCTGCCAGGAAAATTGAATACACTGGCAGACTAGGCAGAAACCTCATGGACCCACACGAGTGGAAACTGGAACCAAGGATTTTCAACATGTTGACAAGCGAATGGGGGAGCCCAGACATAGATCTATTTGCCCCCCCCCCCCCCAGAACTACCAGTTGGACAAGTTTTGCACAAGGACTCCCCACAAACAAGCCTGGAAAGTGGGTGCTCTGTCCTTCAGCTGGAAAAACCTATCAGTCTTCGCCTTCCCCCCACTACCTCTGCTCTCCAAAGTTCTACTAAAAGTCATACAGGACAAACCAAGGATGATCTTGATTGCTCCAGACTGGCCGCGCCAACACTGGTACCCCCTTCTGCTCAGTGTCGCAGTTATCTCCATGGCACCTGCCTCAGACCCCTTCCCTGCTGTCTCAGCAGGAGAACCAAATTCTGTACCCTCAGCTTCCAACATTGAACCTTGCAGCCTGGCTAATCACTTAAATTCACCCTTATCATCCCTCCGCAAACCCTCAGCAAACCTGTGATGGATGTCATCTTGAAGGCAAGGAGACCTAGTACTAGAAAATCTTATGCTGACAAACGGAAAAGATTCTGTGCCTGGAACCAGTCTCTAGGAATGAGCACAGCAGCGCCCAATTTACCTCAGATTTTGCAATACTTAACTGAGATGCTTCACAAGGGCCTGTCTTTTTTCTCTATAAAAATCAGCTTCAGCTGTTTCAGCTCATTATAACACAGAACCTCCCCTCTTCTCAAGCAGTATCTCAGAGGGGCAAAAAACTTGAGACCACCCAGGAGAGCTCCAACCCCTGCCTGGGACTTCAACTTTGTTTTGGAGAAACTCACTTTACCTCCTCTCGAGCCAGCTGCTACTGCAGACTTAAAATTTCTTTCTTGGAAAACAGCCTTCCTTTTAGCAATCACTTCAGCTAGAAGGATATCTGAATTGCAGGCCCTTGTGGCAGTGGAGCCCATCATCTTTCATGCGGACAGGGTATCTCTCAGGACCAACCCATTCTTCATGCCCAAGGTAGTTTCCAGTGTGGCTCTTAATCAGTTAATTCATTTGCCAACCTTCTTTCCCAATCCACAGAACAAAGGGGAATGGACTCTGCATTCCTTGGATGTGCACAGACAACTTGGATTATATTTGGACAGGACTAAACCTCGAAGAAAATCTGAACAACTGCTGGTAGCATTTGCTGCAGGGGCAGAAGGGAAGGCTGTTTCAAAACCATTTCTAAATGGATAAGCCATTGCATTCATTTCTGCTATAAGCACCAGGGAAAACCTATCCCTCCAGGTATCAGATCTCGCTCCACCAGGGCTGCATCTACTTCTGCAGCCTTTCTCAGAGTTGTTCCTACCAGGGACATCCTAGAAGCTGCTACCTGGAGCTGTGTACATACTTTCAACAAGCATCATCATTTACCAATTTTCTCTAAACCCAGAGCTGGCTTTGCCAGTGCTGTCTTGCAGGGCCTTATAGCTGGCCCTAATGCTGTATAAACTCCTCCTCCCAACCATAGCTTTGGGAATCTACCCAAATGTAATGACTGCAACAGTGAAACACGAAGAACATAGTACAATTGTGTACACTTAACATAAATGTAGATGTTCGAGTGTATTCACTGTTGCAGTCGTGGTTACCCTCCCTCCAGCCCCCTAACTTTTACTGGCTATACCTCTACTTTAGTTTTTGCTTTGCTTAAAAGCCTTTTTGGTGTATTTGCTTTTTTGTTGGAGGTATACCTTTGTGTTTTTATGTTTATTTGCTCCCCATTGGGGGGGGGGGGCACCTGACATCTGGGGCAAGAAAAACTGATGTAATGGCGTCAGCTGCATGTTTTATACCCCTGACGACCTGACGTCATGGAAGAAGGGACAGCAACCAACGCAGGACCCAAGACTTTGTTAATCAGGCTGAATGAGGGCAACCTGCCAGCAGATTACCCAAATGTAATGACTGCAACAGTGAATACACTCTAACATCTACATTTATGGTAAGTGTACACAACTGTACTTAGTGTGTACCATCTGGGACCACTCCATCTCCAAGATTCCTGCTCTATCTGCCATAGTTTTAGTGCCAGGGTTTTGCAGGAGAGGAGGAATAAGCTCATATTAAGGGGCTTATTGAAAGTGGATGAAGGAAATCAGATAAAAAAATCGGATACGACTAAAAAGGCTGCTTTATTGGCTCCGGTGTGTGAACCGACAAGTAGCACCAAACTTGATACTTCCTCAGCTCTGAAAGTTGTTGAGCCCGAAAAACATGGTTATCCTTCGGTTCCATCTGTTTCATTGGAACCGTTGCGGAGACGGAAAAGGAGTCGATCATCATCCTTAAGGCCTGTTTGCTCAGTGCTGCTATCTCCTTTACTACAGTCGGTGGCAGGTAACCACAAATCTTTGGGTTATTCCTCCAGATCCTCCAGGCTATCAGATGATGACATGGAGTGGGTAGTGAAGAGGTTGCTTCGGATCTAGGCCCTAGCAGAAATTCTCTCAAGCCCAGCTCATTGGATTGTGGAGCAGACAACTGTACCCCCAACTATGCCGATTCCTCCTCCAACTAGAATGAGTTTGGAGCTAGAGTATGGAAGTCATTGTGCTGGAACTGCCGGAGCCAGTAATCACTACTGATATCTCGGCTTCGACGTCTGCTCCGGTTTCTTCGATGCTTTTGTCCATCGAGGGACCTGGGGACCGACACTCCCTGGTCGGCTCCGGGGGGGAGAGTCGAGTCGGACCATTGTCTGAACCAGCTCTCTTACTTGGCACCTCGGTTCAGGTGAGTTCGGCTCCCACATCTGGCTTAGTCACCCTCCTCGGTGCCGTGGAGATCTCCCGACCTCTCAGCCAGTCTCTCTTTCGGCCTAGGACTGCGGTGCCTTCGAGGTGATGCAGTGTGCGCTCTCCACTGAGTTTGCTCCACCTTCAGCTCCAGCCTTTCTTCCCCCAAGGGACCGGTGTCCACCTCTTCATTACTCCTCCATCACCCACAGAGTAGAGGGTCAGTGCCCCAGGAAGCCACAATGGGTGGATTCTCCTCTTCCGATACCTCCCCAGAGCATCCCCCTGAGGAGGTCCCTCGGAAGAGACGGTGTAAGAGGAAGCACATAGACTCCCCTGAGTCTGTAACTTCTGATACTGACTTAGAGGTTTCAGAAGGGGGTCCCCATGGTTCCCCTCTGAGGATGTCTCCTTTTCAGACATCCTGGAGATCCTTAAGCAGAGGGGCGGGTGGAAGTCCCTTTCCCTTTCTGAAGATGAGTTGGTATACCTGGAGGCATTTGGCTCTCGCCCCTCCACCCCTTGAGTGTCTCCACCTTTCGACCCACTTCTGGGTTTGGTGAGTCGAAAGGTGTGGGACTCTCTGGACTCAGTGGACCCCGTTCTGAGGAGGCCTAATAAATTCTTATGGTCCCGGAAGATGGGCAGTATTTAACAAAAGGAGTTCCTGTAGATGCAATGGTGGTGACAGGGGCCACAAAGGAGGAGTTAGCTGAAACTTCTGTATCTGTCCATCCACCAAACAAGGATAAGGATTCTCATACGATGGGCAGATACGGGAAGCGTATGTTCTCCTCAACAGCCTTACCTTGTGGTCGCTGAATTATTTGTCGAATTTCATGTGACTTCAGAGGGATCTCCTAAAAGAGCTAGGAGATGCCCTGCAAGGTGCTACAGCCCAAGACTTATCTGATAAAGTTAATGATCAGCTTGTACCTTAACCTCCATCTCTAATTTCTCCATATGCCTCATGTCTTATGCAGTCAATGGAGCGAGCAGGGCAGCGGGCACTGGAATAGCTCTTCGTAGACATTCCTGGATGCACCTTTGTGAGTTTGCTGAACCCTTTCTCTCTCCCTTTATTGACACTCCCTTTGATGGCTCGTCATTGTTCGGGCCGAAAGTGAAAGAAACTCTCACCAGGAGCCAACAAGATATAAGACTCTGTCTGCCGTTGGAGTCCGTTTTTCCGCCACTGCCAGACCTTATCCTAAAGATCAAAAGAGCAGAAAAATGTGGTTCGGTACGTCCAAAGGAGCCTTATCTGACACTCATGGTGATCCTTCCTCCAGGGGCAGAGGGGAAAATAACGGAAGACGCCGTCCACAGCAGAGGGGGTCCACATAACCAGGGTGACAGAGATAAGTTCTCTGGTAGACCCTTCCAGCTCTCCTCAAAGGAGGCCTGCCTGTCCACCTCTGGAGGCAGTCGGGGGGGGGGGGACTATTGCTGTCCCCAGAAGCCTGGCTAAATTTGACTTGAGACAAATGGGTACAGTCCATTATATCCAGGGGATACAACATTTCCTTTCACTGGCCACCTCATCCGTCAAAGTTTATCCCAGACATTCCACCTGGTCAGAGGGATCAAGCAACACTAGAAATCCAAATGTTGCTAGATAAGACTCATCCAAGAAGTCCCTGCAGACCAAGTAAGATCCGGAATTTAGTCAAGATTATTTTTCTTTTCAAAAAAGACAGGGGACTGGCGACCCATAGTGGACCTCAGCAGATTAAACAAGTTGGTGAAAGTCAAAGTTCCGGATGGTAGCACTGCAGTCTATACTCCCATTTCTGGGAAAAGAAAATTGGATGTGCTTGTTAGATTTTCAGGACGCGTACTACTACATAAAGATGGACAGGTGCGTAAGATGGACAGGTGCGTAAGAAGATTTCTACACTACCGGCTAGGAGCCAGTCATTACCAGTTCAGAGCTCTGCCCTTTGGACTCACCACAGCCCCCAGGGTGTTTACAAAATGCATGGCAGTAGTCATGGCTCATCTGAGACATCGGGGAATTCCAGGTGTTTCCATACTTAGACGAATGGCTCCTAACTGCCACCACCAAGCAGCTACTAATCAAAGCAAGAGACTACACCATCCATCTCTTCTCAGAACTAGGCATTACTGTAAATGCAAAAAATCTGCCTTGTTCCCATCGCAGCGTATTACATTCATTGGTGCAAATTTAAATACAACCGACATGTTGGCAAAGCTACCTCAAGAAAGGATCCAGATGTTATGCAGTCAAGTGCTTATCTTACTCAACAAGAAAAGAGTACAGGCAAGATTTGTCCTCAATCCTAGGCTCTATGGCAGCGATGATAACACTACTTCCCATGGCACGACTTCACATGCTAATATTGCAGTGGCTACTTTTCGTCCAGTGGTCCATGCAGGAGTTACCCATGTCTCACGAGATCCTCATAACACACTCCTGCAAGAAGGACCTACTTTGGTAGGTTCAGTCCACTCGGCTAACAATGGGCAGACCGTTTGTACTTCCCCAACCTGTCACTACAGTAACCACGGACGCGTCCCGGATAGGGTGGGGGGGCATTATTTGGAACAGACAGTCCAAGGTGTTTGGAAAGATCACGAGTACCATTTGCATATCCATGTCCTAGAGATGAGGACGGTGCTTCTGGCGTTGCAAGCATTTCAGAACTTTCTTCCCACGGGGACGATTGCAGTTCAGATAGACAATATGTCACTGGTATGGTACATCAACTAACAGGGGGGAAACCAGTTCCTAACCCCTAGGTCGAGAGGCCCAGAGAGTTTGGCAGTGGGCAATATCTTCTCAACACTTTCTGACAGCAACGCATATCCCAAGGAAATCCATCGTTATAGCAGACAGGCTAAGTAGAGTGATTCTCGTGCCTCACGAGTGGTCCCTGAATCAGAAAGTTGAGAATCAAATTTTTCACAAATGGGGCCAGCCTTTCTGCGACCTTTTTGCCACTCCCTTCGATACCAAATGCGGCAACTACTTTGCCCTAATCTCCCCCTCTGGGAGAGTCACCAAGGGATGCACTGGTTCACAATTGGCCTCTGGGATTTTTTTATGCCTTTCCCTTGATTCCAAAGGTTATCCAGAAAGCAAAGTTGTTGAGCCGCATATTAATTCTCATTGTGTCATACTGGCCTTGTCAGATTTGGTTCCCCTTTCTTTGGTCCTACCTTCAGGAGGACCCATGGATCCTGGACCCATTGCCGGTTCTTCTGACACATCAGTCAGGAATACTGCATCCTGCCCTCCACACCCTCAAGCTGACAGCTTGGCTTATCCACTTCCGATCTTAGCCAGGCTTTTCTGGAATTGTCCCCTGCAGTTCATCACATTCTAGTCTCCTCGCACAAGCAGACGACTAGGAAACTCTATGCAAGCAAATGGAAGAGGTTCTCTTGTTGGGCTAACAAAAACATATAGATCCCTTTAAAGCATCTGTACCTGCAGTTCTGGAATTGTTAACAGAAACTTTTAATCAAGGAGCAGCGGCAGCCACTATTAGAGTTCAATTAGCTGCTTTTTCTAATTATGTGGGAGAATCGGGATCTAGTCTAATGTTACATAGACTATACAAAGCTTTCCTCAATGGTATTTTTCTGTTAAGACCACCCTTCAGGGAACCTCCTCTTCCTTGGGACCTCAGTCTAGTATTATCATCTTTGATCCTGCCTCCTTTCGAACCAGCATCATCTTGTTCATTTAAATTTTTATCTTGGAAAACACTCTTCCTGACAGCATTTACTTCAGCCATGAGAATATCAGAGTTGCAAGCCTTGTGTATCCATTCACCTTATTTTATCTTCCATAAATAGTTTCCTTCAGATCAAATCCTTCCTTCTTACCAAAAGTTTGTTCTCAAGCGAATTTAAACTAAAATCTAGAATTACCAGTGTTTTTTTCCTAACTATGGCAGCAAAGCAGAGTATAAACTCCACCAAATGGATGTGCATAGACAGTCATATTTTAACTTGCATAGGACCAAAGAATTCAGAAAGTCTGACCAATATTTTTGTCTCCTATTCAGAAAATAAAAAAGGTTTGGCAAACTCAAAAGTTACCTTGTCCAAATGGCTTACTGAGACCATCACATATGTCTATGATTCCCACAATAAAGAACCACCAGAGAAAATCAAAGGGCATTCAACTAGAGCGACTTCTACCTCCATTGCCTTTCAATCCAGACTTCCATTGGATTCAATTTCTGCTGCTGCTGCATGGGTTAACCCCTCATACCTTTATTACTCATTACAAAGTAGATGTGGCCTCCCGGAAAAGGGCGTCCTTTGGTTCCACTGTCCTGAAGAGTTTATTCCCTTGAGCCACCCAAGAAAAAAGTGCTGGGGACTCTGTCCCAACCAACAAGAATGAAGGCGAGATGGGACAAAACATAAAGAAGTAATGTACTCACTATAACGTTCCATGTTTGTTGTCCAGTATCTCGCCTTCAGTCTTGTCCCTCCCTGCCATCCCCCTTCTGGAGAATCTAGAGGAAATTTCTCAGAAATTGTCAGAAATTCCCTTCTTGCCCTTTCTTGTTAATTTTATAACAATATGTTTCAGATGTTATCCTTGTGGATATTGAATATATCCTAGGAACTTTTCTCCCTCAGACGAGATCTGGGGAACAGCCGCTAAGCACCATGGGATAAGACTCTGCCTTAAGCCAGTAGAAGCTCTCGAGCTTTAGTATAAGGCCGAGTCCGAGCTGAGTTTCATCTCCGAACCTAACCAACAAGACTGAAGGCGAGGTACCGGGCAACAAACATGGAACGTTATGTTGAGTACATGACTTTATATATATATATATATATATATATATATATATATATATATATATATATATATATATATATATATATATAGTGCTGTGTGTGTGTGTGTGTGTGTGAGAAAATGGAGAAAGGTAATGTTGGTTTAGTGGAAAATAATAAAAATACAAAGTAAAAAGCAAATGTACATTTAAGGTTACAGTAAAACCTACTTTCAATGGCTGTATAAAATGCAAGCAGAGTTAGGACAATAGCACGTAATCAGATTTAAATTGATGCAAAATAAAAAAAAAAAGAGAGAGAGAGAGAGATGAGTGCCTCAGAAAGGAAGAGGCACTACAACCGTTTAAGGAATGTGTGATAACATGTGTAGATGTTAGAGTAGGCTCACATCTGCAGCAGTCATAGCAACTGATATTTTTACTACAGAAAGCAAAACATCCTGCCCAACTTCCAGAACCTTGCACCCTTCCACCTTTTAGGGAGGAAGTTATTCACTTCTCGTGGATATCAGCAACTTCAAAGTATAAAGGTGACATCCTCCCATACCATCTTCAGTTATTTCTTTCCCATGGAGCCATGAGTAGAATCATCTCAACTGTCCACTGGGCAAACTCCTAGGAATAGAGAAGGTCCTACTATAACCTGCCTCTCAAGTTACTTGTAGTGGAGCCAAGAAAATCCTCTAAATCCTTACTCACCCAAACTTTCTGGGCATGATAAGACCAGAGGCCCTCTTGTTTGGTGCAGGGAGAAGGTATGAAGTTGGAGGGAAGGTGAAATGGTACCCACACAAACACAAGGATATCCAAACAAGGAAAAAAAGACAGAGGGTGGGAAATATTACTGTAGCAGTGATACCACTTGAACATCTACTGTTTTGGAAAGTTCTTGGTAGAGAATACTTTTATAGTAGTTGTACCCAATGGGAAGGCTTTTAGATGTGTTGTTGTTGAATAATTTATAGCTGCAGGATGACCAAGGCAAAGATTACTTTGTTTCTAGATGCAATGTTCAATATGTAATACTTGGAAAACATGTAGTAAAAACCATGTTGCTGACTCAAGGATTGTCTGACAACTCATCCTTCTGCGAAAGGATGTAGTAGTGGCCATAGTCCTTGTCGAACATGGTCTGACATCTCTCTTGAGAGCCTTGCTACAAATACAGTAACAAAAAAAAAATAACATAAGACAGACATATAGATATTCTCTATTTAGAGAGACTGCATCCCCTTGTTAACTGCAAAGTGCACAAAAAGCAAATCAGTCTATGTCCTATGTTTTTGTCTAGGCAGTGTCTGCAATAGCTAGGCACATCCAAGAAATGAAGAATTCTCTCCCCCTTATTCTGTGAATTAGGGAAATTATATAAAATTTAGTCTAGTGTTACCTCTGTTGGAAGGGTTTGTATGCGATCAATTCCCTTGCATTTCAGTATCTGTAACTCTGATGTCGTCCTTTCTGGTATAACCACAAGAAAAAGAACCATCTTTCAAGTCATAAATATAAGGTCTGCTGAAGCTTTTGGTTCAAAGGGGCCTTAAGCCAATTTTTTCCAATACAAAGTTCAAGTCCCAGTGGTGGTATCACTGATATTATAAGAGATCTAAGATGCAGCACCCTGGGAAAATTGCATAACTGTTAGTAATGAGACTAAGGGTGGGGGACATATACAGATATGTAAGATTGAGATGTCTGATGAATGTATGTTCACTGAGGCATGTGCTTGTCCAAACGTAACTTGATGTGTACTGCAGTCTTTCTAGCTTTCTTCATGAAGTTAAGCACACCCTCTAAAAATGCATGTATAAAAAATAGCAAATTCACATCATATATGCAGTCAGTTGGAATATACTCAGATGTCTTTCTGTATCACTGTTGCAGTATTTTTTTACAAAAGGGATGCTGTGCCAAGGGTCCAGCCAGTATACCAAAGCCTTAGGTTTTATAGATGTCGCACATCACACACATGCACCCTGCTTAAGGTGTAGGGCATAAAGGTGACATACAGATATACATATCTCAGAATTTCTTTGCCACCAATCCAGACGCCATCATTGAACGTTGGTCTGAATGCTGCTTCTCTGCTGGTTACCGAGCCATGTTTCAGGTAAGTGCCCCTTTGGGGTTTCTTCTTATCCGTTTTAAACTTTTAATTTTTGTGGGTTTACATGTCACCCAGAAAGAGAAAATGTCTGCATGGGAGGCAGATTCCTAATAAAAATTGTCAAAAGCAGTGTGTTTTCTGTTCGGGTATTGTTTCTCACTACCATTCATAGTGTTCTGTCTGCCAAGTGTTTCTCTCAAGACCCTATGTAGTCATCTCTCCACCTTATCAGTTAACCTGGAGAACTGACTTCTTAAATTGTTGGCAGAGGGTGATATGGTGGAATCTTCCCATCCTGAAGGCAGCCACCTGCCAAGAAAATGGCCAAAAATCTCTGGTCTGATTCAGCTGCTGTCCTGTCTCCCCCAGACGTCTTTCTCAAGGTTGGTGAAAGCCATAAGGCTCACCCGGTTGCTGCATCGGATTTTTCTGCTGCGACCCTGTCAAAGCCGGCATGGATTTGAGTTCTCACACAGCCTCAAAGGCTCTGCTAATGTTTGCTACAGATGTTGAAGGGGAACCTCGGCTGATTTTTTTCTGAGGTACCGAGGGGGATAATGCAAATCTTTGTTCAGGAGGAGACTTGCATTCTGTTGGTGGAGTGCAGGCAAGGGTCTGAACTGCCTCGGCGTTTTAGGGAGGATGTTCCCCAGAAGAAAAAAAAACAGAAAACTAAACATTTCATCTTCTGCTGAAGACCCCAGTGTGAATGGCAAGATTTTACCCAGGGGGTTGTTTAATGCCTTAATGGTCTTAAAGCCTTTTCAATGAGTTTTTCTGCCTGCTCCTGCTTGGTCTTTAACTCCCATAAAGAGGCCCAGAGAGCAGGAATCATCTGAAGAGGATTTGGATTCTGGGGAAGAGTCTTCAGTATACTTCACTCAAATGCCTTCTCCTTTGGATTATGAGTCTTCTGTTAGTCCAGACTCCCCCTTACAAGAACTCTCCTTTGGGGACACTATTTCTCATATGACAGAATATTTCAAATGGGACTGTTCTCAGGTTTCTGATATTCAAAAGAGGTATTATGAACTCTTCCAGATGGAGTTTTCTAAGCCCTCTGCTGTACCTCCTGTCATGGCTGCCCTTCTAGATACTTTTTCAGCAGCCTCTGTGGTTCAAAAGGGTCCTTTTGTATCCAGCTCCCCTCTTCCAGTGGCCATAGAGTCCAAAAGAAAAACCTCCTTTGCCTCCCAGGAGCTTCTCCTCTATGTTCTTAGAAACAGCCGCGGCTCTTGGATCGCAGTCCTTCAGATTCGAAGCAGGCATTGGCAGGGTTGGATCCGAAGACTCTGGATCCATCCCCTGGAACCGAGGACTCCTCGGATTGGAGACCATTGGATCCTACCGCCATTCCCTCGACTCCCTTAGCCCTCTCGGATCTGAGGCAGGGTGATTTTCAGGGCTTGGATCCAGTGTGCTCAACGGGTCCTGAGCTAGTTGTTTTAGGCTCCCTGGCTGGATCTTCTAGGAATCTAAAGATGTTATGTAGTCCAATCTCTCCTACATTCTTACCCTTGTGTTCGAAGCCGAAACTCTTCTTCGACTCTGCCATACTCTAGCTCGAAGTCTTCAATTGGCTCGTGGCTAAGAGGTATCCCATACTGCAATGTGCCCATCCCAGATCTCGTTTGCCGCTCGTTACGCTCAAACGTGGTCTCGCTCTTGGCAGTGGCTAAGTATAATTTTTTCTTCTAAATTTAAACAAATTGTTGACCAAAAAGCTATTTTCATAGCTACCTTGTGTGTATTGTTTCTGCTTGTTGTGTGGCCAGTTCCGTTGGCCTTGTGGTATCCCGTTTGCCCTTTGTCTCCACGGGCTAGGCTCGTTTTTCAGTCAGTGGATCTTGTTCTCCCTACTGTGCAGTTGTTGTTTTTCCTCTTGTTTCCTGGGCTAGGCCCATTTAAATTAGAAGACCTAGTCCTCCTTTTGGTTGAGAGGCTCTAGTTTCCCATGCCCTTCTGTGTTTGGTTTTGGTGCAAGGGTCTTTCTGTGTTCCCCTTTGTAGTGTGATTAGTTTTCTTGTCAGCATGTCTAAGGATCCCAAAGAACACAGGCCTTTGGGCTTTAAAAAGTGTGTAGAATGTAGTAACAAGATGTCATTAACTGATGGGCACTCATTGTGCATCTACTGCTTGGGGGCTGTTCATCTCCAAGAATCCTGCTTGTTATGCCACGCTTTCAGTCCCCGTGTACTGCAAGAGAGGAAGAACAAGCTTATCTTAAAAGGATTATTGAAACCTTCCTTTGAAGAAGACTTGGAGAGGTCTTCTAGTTCCAGATCCTCTCCTTCCAAACCAGACAAGAAATCAGAGAAAAAAATCTACAAAAAAAGCACTCTCCAGCTCCATCAGTTTCCTCGGAGCCACCAGAGAAAATCGCTAAAACTACTGTTACTTCTTCTGCTCTATTGGCTTCGGTGCCGACAGAAGGCAGTACACCGACTCTGTCGACATCGGCTCCCAGTATCTTGGAGCCAGTGACAGATATTGTAGTTCGGAGCCGGTCTCCAGTTCCTCGACCATTTTTTTCCATCTCATAGGTCTCCCTATGTAGGGAGATCCAGATCTCTGACCTTATCTTCTAGGTCGTCTAGGACCCTCTCTGATAATTAGGTCAATAGAGTGGTGCAGAAACTGCTCCAGTCATCGGTGCTGGCTAAATTGTTTTTGGTTCTGGCCCAGTCGGCCCTGGAGCCCATCCTCTCCTCCTCTTTGGCTGTTCCTCCTCCAAGCCTTTCTCAGCTTTCGGAGCCAGAGCGGTCAGTTCCATTGGATGCCGTGAGGTCGGTTCCAGTAGCCCCCTTTGGCCTCTCTACTCCTATATCCGCTCCGACCCTATCGGCGCTGTCCACGGGGCCCAGGTTTCTTGGTTCACCAGTCGGACCCGAGAGGGAGATCTCTGATCAATCTTCTTCGGCTCCTAGCCTTCCTCTCGGTGCTTCTGCTCGGGTGAGCTTGGGTCCGACATCTGCTTCAGACCTCATCTCTTTGGTTCCGAGGTCTACTACCGTATCTTCCATGGTCAGTCGACCTTCGAACCAGGGGGGTTCAGCTTTTGAGGTCATGAGGAGCGTGCTGACCAGGTCATCAGCTGCATCTTACGGCACCGACACTCTGCCCCCTCCAGCACCGGTATCCGTCTCGGATCACCCTATGTCCATGGACAGCGGAGACCAAGGCCTCAGGATACCTCCATGAGTGGTCCCCAACTTTCTGAGGTCTCCCCAGAGTTTTTGTCCGAGAAGCTCCCCAGAAAGAGTCTGCGCAAGAGGAAGCACGTTGACTCCCAAGATGAGTCTCTCACGTCTGACATCGACCTTGAGGAGTCGGAAGGGTCCCCCAAGTCATCTTCTGAAGATATCTCTTTCTCAGATATCCTGGAAATCTTGAGGCAGAGAGGTGACTGGCCCTCCAAATCCCTTTCTGAGGAGGAGTCTGTGTTCCTGAAGGCCTTTGGGTCTCAACCCTCCGCCTCTTGGGTTTCTCCCCTGTTCAACGAGCTACTGGATCTCATTTGTCAGAAGGTGTGGGAAACTCCAGACACTGTGGAACCGGTCCCTAGGAGATCCAACAAGTTTTTGTCCGCTCCTCCAGACAAGGATTTTCTAATGAAAGGCATTCCAGTAGATGCCATGGTGGTGGCAGCAGCCACCAAGAAGGAACTTGTTGAAACTTCATCTACTGTCTGTCCCCCTAACAAGGAGTCTAGGGCCATGAACTGCCTTTACACTGCGGTCGCTGAACTATTTGTCGCATTTTACAAGGCTCCAGAGAGATCTCCTAAAAGAGCTGGGAGATTCTGTACAGGGTAACGTTTCTGATGTTGTGGTTCAAAAGGTCAATGCGCAGATGTCTACCCTAAATTCCATTAACAACTCCTCCATGAGGCTGATTTCGTATGCAGCCGACGGAGCGAGCAGGGCTGTGGGTTCCAGAGTCTCTCTTAGGAAGACACTCTTGGATGCACCTGTGCAACTTCTAGGAGGCTTTCAAGTCTACTTTTACCAACGCCCCCTTTGATGGTTCATCCTTATTTGGAACCAAGGTGAAGGACACTCTCACTAGGTGCGAGCAGGAAGGAAAAACCCTGTCTGCCATTGGAGTCCACTTTTCCATGCCTTCTAGACCTTACCCCAAGGGCCAGAAGGGTGGAAAAATGTGGTTCAGAAAGTTGCAGAGGTTTTTTCACAACACAGAGGGATTCCCCTTCCTGAGACAGGGGTGGAGCTGGAAATTCAGGTAGATGCTTCCCTAGAGGCAGAGGAGGCCCATGTAACCAGGGGTGTGCGATTCCTTTTGTGGTTCTCCCTACCAGCGTTCCTGAGGGGAGGCCCGACTGTGTGTCTCTGGAGCCAGTCGGGGGTTGCATTTCTTTATACCCAGAAGCCTGGCGTGACATCACCCAAGATTAGTGGGTATTAGAGATAATTTCCAGAGGTTATCATATTCCCCTTCTTTCTTATCCCTCTCCAAACAAGAGTCCCAGACGTTCCACCCAGTCACAGGGATTCCACAACTTTAAAAGTACAACAGTTGCTGTCAATGAGAGCCATCCAGCCTGTCCCCACAGACCAAGTAGGATTAGGGACTTACTCCAGATTCTTTTTGGTGACAAAAAGAACAGGGGACCTGAGAACCATCTTGGTTCTCAGCCGTTTGAACCTTCATGTAGAGAAGTCCAAGTTCCTCATGGTAACAGTCAATTCTCCCGTTATTAGGGAAAGATGTGTGGATGTGCTCCATCAACCTCAAGGATAGTTACTACCATATCAAGATGGACAGGGCATCCAGAAGTCACTTATGCTTCCGGCTGGGTGCCAGTCATTTTCAGTTTCGCGCCCTGCCTTTTGGTCTCACTACAGCCCCCAGGGTGTTCAACAAATGCATGACAGTGGTAACAGCTCACTTGAGACATCAGGGATTCCAAGTGTTTCCGTACTTGGATGACTGGCTTCTGTCTGCCACCACCAGGCACCTACTGCTACAGACCAGGGACGCCACTATTGCACTGGGCAAAAGTCTGGGAATTAATCTGAATTGGGAAAAGTCTGCTTTGTTGCCCTCGCAACATGTTACCTTTATCTGTGCCGAATTAACACGGTGCTCATGAGGGCCTTCCTACCAGAAGAGAGAATTCAGGTTTTACAGCAGCAGGTCTACGCTTTGCTACCATTGAAGAAGGTCAAGGCAAAAGTGGTCCTCAGGTTATTAGGGACCATGGCTGCCATGATTATGCTAATTCCTCTTGCGAGACTACATATGAGGCTTCTTCAGTGGCTGCTTTTTGCCCAATGGTCTCTACAGCATCTCCTGCTCTCCTATCTTATTCTGATTACAGACAAGTGCAAGCAGGATCTGTGCTGGTGGTTTCAGACCAGCAATTTCAATGTGGGCATGCCTTTCATTCTTCCTTCTCCAGTTGCCACTGTGACCACGGATGCCTCCCAGATCCGGGTGAGGGGGGCATTATCTCGGCAGGACAGTCCAAGGCATGTGGCAAGAGCACGAGACCCATTTCCATATCAATGTCTTGGAGATGAGAGCGGTGCTATTAGCGTTGCAAGCACTTCAGGGCTTTCTTCCTCATGGGACAGTTGCAATCCACTCAGACAACATATCAGTGGTATGGTATCTGAACAAACGAGGAGGAACCAGGTCATATCCCCTTTGCTGAGAGGCACTTTGAGTGTAGCAGTGGGTAGTGTCTTCCCGACGCTTTCTAGTGGCAACGCACATACCGGGGAAGTCCAACGTGATTGCTGACAGGCTGAGCAGAGCTATTCTGATGCCTCATGAGTGGTCCCTGAACGATTAAGTGGCAGAGCAGATTTTCCGCAGATGGGGTCAGTCTTGCTGCAACCTATTTGCCAGCCCCCTCAATGCCAAATGCAGCAGCTACTTCACCCTTATTCCCCCAAAGGGGGAGGCACCCAGGGACGCTCTGGTTCACGATTGGCCATCTGGTCTTCTCTATGCCTTCCCGCCAGTCCCCCTGATAACGAAGGTTATTCAGAAAGCACAGTCCTTGGGAAACAAGATGGTACTGATTGCACCACACCGGCCTCATCTGATTTGGTTCCCTTTTCTCCAACATTATCTAATGGACGATCTGTAGATTCTGGACCCAGAGCCAGATCTGCTGACTCATATGTCAGGGCAGTTCCATCCCTCCATTCAGACCCTCAAGTTGACAGCTTGGCTGCTCCAGTTCCGTCCCTAGTCAGGCTTCATGATTTTTTCCCTGGAGGTGGTTCATATTCTGTCTTCTTCCCACAAGCTGCCTACTAGGAAGAGTGGAAGAGATTCTCCATTTGGGCTCATGAAAGGCAGCTTGATCCCTATACAGCTCCCATTTCATCAGTTTTAGAATTTCTTTCTCAACTTTTCAACCAGGGATCAGCTGAGGCAACTATCAAAGTGCAGTTGGCAGCCATTTCTACTTTTCATGTTACTAATGAACCCAATCTAATGGTGCACAGGCTTTGTAGGACTTTTTTGAGAGGGACTATGCTACTTCGACCTCCAGTCTTTGATCCTGTAATGCCATGGGACCTCAGTTTTGTGTTACAGCCACTTACCTCGCCTCCCTTTGAGCCCTCAGCTACTTGTGACATTAAATTTTTGTCTTGGAAGAAATCTTTTGATAGCCATCACTTCGGCTAGGCGGGTCTCTGAGCTCCAAGCTTTATCGGTTCGGCCCCCTTACTTGGTATTTCACAAGGATAGGGTTTCTCTGATACCTAATCCTTCCTTTATGCCAAAGGTTGCTTTGGTTGTCAACCTCAACCAGTCCATTGAGCTGCCTATGTTTTTCCATGAATTCTGTAACCGGGCAGAATTTAAGTTTCATCAGCTAAGATGTTCACAAACAATTGAGTTTCTATTTACATAGAGCTAAAGATATTAGGAAATCAGATCAGCTCTGTCTCTATCTCAGACAATAGACTTGGGGCTCCAGTTTCTAAAGTAACTCTGTCCAGATGGATTTCTAGTTGAATTTCCTTCATTTATACTTCAAATGGCAAGGAATTACCCTTTAAAGTGAAGGCTCATTCTTCACAATCGGTGTCTACCTCTACTGCTTTTCAGGCTGTCTATGGAAGATATTTGTGCTGCAGCTACATGGGCATCGCCTCACACCTTTATTAGTCACTACAGACTGGATCTGATATCTAGAGGCAGATCTTCCTTTGGTTCCACAGTGCTCAGGAGTATTTTTCAATGAGCCACCCAAGGTTTAGGTGCTAGGGACGCTGTCCCAAGGATAAGAATGTAGGCGGGATTGGACTACATAACATCAAGAAGTTATGTATTCATAACATTCGATGTATGTAGTCCATCTCGCCTCACATTCTTACTAACCCACCCACCTATCCCCTCCTGGAGGTCCTAGAGGTTTAGTCTCTGGTTTCAGTATCATTTTTTGTTGGGTTGGTTCTTCCTTTCAGCGTGTTTGTGTGTATGTGAGCTTGTAGCAGACAAGATCTGGGATGGGCACGTTGCAGTATGGGATACCTCTTAGCCACGAGCCAGTTGAAGACTTCGAGCTAGAGTATGGCCAAGTCGGAGCAGAGGTTCGGCTCTGAACCCAAGGGTAAGAATGTGAGGCGAGATGGACTACATACATTGAACGTTATGGTGAGTATATAACAGCTTCTTTTTGGATCTTTGACATTGGAACTGTTCCACTGATCGGGAATGCCATAGAGTGGTGATGGGATCCCGACTAGCTGCCCTTTCTAATTCCATTCATTCCTCTGCCTCTTCTAGGTCCTCAAGGGAGCATTTTACCCTCAGACATGGACAGGATGAAGAGGAGTTCCTTAGGGTGTAGATAGAGAGGGTCTCTTAGTGTCCCCAGCCTGTTCAGGTTCACAGAGATCCAGGCTCCTAAACTGGCTTCTCCTCTTCCAGTTCCAGCGGTTTTGGAATCCCAGGTCCTGGTTTTCCTTAGGATTGGGACCAGGGAGTGTCTGTTTTCCCTGTTCCTCTAGGGTTCTGACTAGCTTGTTTCTTGTGGCTTCGGACCAGAGCAGATCCAGTCTCTGAGAGGTTGGTCCTGTGTCCCTGGGGAGGAGTTCTGGTGTGGGCTTTCCGGATCAGTCCCTTCCCTTGGAGTAATTGGTCTTCCACAGCTCGGGACCAGTACTGTCCGAGGGGCTCAGGAATGGGCTCTGCTCTCCCTTCCCTTGTGGTTTCAGCTGTGGGGGAATGGGGTTTCTGAGAGTCCTTTGGCCTTCTGGGTGGTAGAGTGGGACCTTTAAGTCTGAAGCAGCATCCTTCCTCCTTCTGGGAACCTCCCAGACCATCGATGTCAGATGCCCTGAGCCCATTTATCCTGTCCAGGGTTATCTCTCCCGAGATAGTCTTCAGGCATCTAGAACTCCAGGGACTCCTGTCTCTTCCAAGTCCTCTCCTGAGTCCATCGCAGAAGAGCCACCTTGGAAGATACTGTGCACGAGGAGACACTTGGACTCCCCTATGGAGTCTATCACAGAGGACACAGATTTTGATTAAGGGGACAGGTCCTCCAAATCTCCGAAACGAAGGCAGTTGGTCTCCCCAGACCCTTTCTCTGAGGAATCTGTGTCCTGATGGTGTTTGGGATGGGCCCATCTACTCCCCCCCCCCCCCCCAAGCAGACAAACTTATTGATCTCATTATTCGCAGGGTATGGAAGGAACCTGACACTGTGGAATCGGTTCCCAAGAAAGCAGATATGTTTTCGAGTCCTACCATAGACAGAACATACTGGAACAAGGGGCTGCCATTCGGTGCTGTCGTGGTTGCTGCAGCTACAAAGAAGGAGCTGGCAGAACAGAGCTCTAATGTCCATCCGTGGAACAGTGAATCTTGGGCAGTCGACAGACACAGGAAATTAATTTACACTTCATCCACTTTTGGCCTGAGAGCCCTAAATTATTTGGTGGATTTTACCTGCCTCCAGAGAGCTCTGGTTTCCGAACTCGCCAATTCTGTTTCAGAGTTGATGTTGGCAGAGGACCTCAAGGAGGTATCTCCCAGGCTCACCACTCTTTCTTCCATTGCTAATTCCTTGATGAGGTTAATTTCCAATGTGGCGGAAGGTACCTCTTGAGTGGCTGTTGCAGGCATTGCCATCAAGTGTCATCCTTGGATGCAGTTATGCAGGTTCGCAGAACCCTTCAAGGCATCCTTATTAATGCCCTCTTTGATGGTTCCTCGCTATTTGGACCTTCTGTCAAAGAAACTTTAACTCACAGTGAGCAGGATGGCAAGACTCTATTAGTGGTTGGGATCAAGTTTTCTACTCCCCAAAGGTCCTTTTCCAGAAACCAACATGGTAGTAAGAAACTGTGGTTCCGCAAGTCACAGGGTTCCTTCCAAGATGCTGTTCTACTCCCCAAAGGTCCTTTTCCAAAAACCAACATGGTAGTAAGAAACTGTGGTTCCTCAAGTCGCAGAGTTCCTTCCAAGATGCTCCAGAACATTCCTCTTCCAGAGGCAGGGGAGCAGGATTCAATGGTAGACACTGACCTAGGGGCAGAGGGGGTCCTCAGAATCAGGGCTGCAGGAAACCTTTCTCTGAGAAGCCTTTTTACCGCCTCTGAGGAGTTGCCTGACTGCCCTGCCTGGAGGCAGTCGAGGTCATTTTTCATTGCACCCATATGACTGGGCATCCATAACAAATAATCAGTGGATGCTCAAGATTATATCCAGGGGTTATTACATTCCCTTTTCCAAGCCACCCCCTTACCAAGATGGTTCTCTACAATGTGCCTCCCAGTCAGAGAGAACTGGCCCAATGAGAAGTTCTGGCACTTCTACAGAAAAGAGCCATCCAGGAGGTTCTGAAACTTATTCCCACTTTTTTGTGGTGCCAAAAAAGACAGGGGACCTACTTCCAATTTTGGACCTCAGCGAACTGAACTTATCAGTCAAGAAGACAAAGTTCTGGATAGTCACTGTTCAGTCCATCCTGCCCTTACTGCAGAAGGATGAATGGATGTGCTCCATAGACCTCCAGGGTGCCCACTATATCAAGATAGACAGGTGCTCCTGGAGGCACCCACGCTTCCATATCGGAGCCGATCATTTACAGTTCAGAGTGCTAGCATTTGGACTCACCACAGCCCCCAGGGTGTTTACCAAATGCTTGGCAGTTGTAGTGGCTCAACTGAGGCTTCAGGGATTTCAGGTCTTCCTGTACCTGGAAGATTGTCTCCTCACAGCTCCTACAAGGCATTGACTGGTTTCTGTCACACAATACCTCTTACACATCTTAAAAAGGCTAGGGATTACCCTCAACTTGTTCAAACTGTCTCCGGTACAAAGCCTGGAGTTTATAGGGACTCATCTCAACACAGTCACAGAAATTGCAGCATTGACTCCCCACAGGGTGGACTTGATCAGTCAGCAGGTCAGAGCCATCTTAGAAGTTCCAACGCCGCAGGCACACCTTATTCTGAAAGTGCTGGGGTCCATATCAGCAGCTGTTCTCCCTGTTCCTCTAGCGAGATTCTACATGCAGGTGCTTCAACGGACACTGATGGTGCAGTGGTCTATTCTGTCTCATCCAATGTCCATGCCTATACTGTAGACTCCCATTTGCAGATAGCATCTGCAGTGGTGGCTTAACTCTGAGGATCTCCTTCTGGGCAGGCCATTTTCTCCTCCCCCGCTTATGGCCACTGTGACCATGGATACTTCCCTGTTGAGTTGGGGGGGGGGGTCATTTTCAGTGCAGGACCATCCAAAGCATGTGGTTTCCCACAGTGATCAAATTGCACGTCCTAGAGATGAGGTCAGTAATCCTCTCATTGCAAGCCTTTCAGGATTGCTTTCCTCTGGGAATGGTGTCGATTGTACAGATAACATGTCAGTGGTCTGGTATATAAAGAAACAAGGGGGTAACACAATCGTACCTGTTGTGCAGAGACGCCACAAGAGTGCAGGAATGGGCTACGTCTTCGGTCACTTTCTCCTTGCAACTCAGATACCCAGGGACTGGGGACTCCTCCTTGGCAGACAAGCTCAGCAGATCCATCCTGACTTCCGCATGAGTGGTCCCTCAATCCGTCAGTGGCATCTCATATTTTTGCCTGTTGGGGCCAGACTTGCTCTGATCTTTTTGCATTTCCCGTTGAACAACAAATGCAGCAAGTACTTTGCCCTGATTCCCCTAGATGGGCATTCCCTTAGGGATACTCTTGTACATGATTGGCCACAGGTCTCCTCTGTGCTTACTCCCCCCCCCATCCTTTAATCCCCAAAGTACTTCAGAAAGCCTTTAGACTGAGGAGTTCCATGATACTCATTGCCCTTTTCTGGCCTCGTCATGTGTGGTTCCCCTTCTGCAGATCTCATTTCACGTAACCTTCCTGGATACTGGATCTTGTCTCTCACCAATCAGAACTGCCCAATCTTTAGTCACTTCGCCTGACCACATGGTTTCTCCACTTCCAGTCCTAGTAAAGTAGTCTAGGCTGGCTTTTCCTGTCAGGAGAAGTATTCTGGCCTATCATAAGCCTTCTGCTCAAATGGTCTATCATAGTAAGAAGAAACGCTTTCCTTTTGGGCAGCTGAATGAAATTTGGATCCATTTTCACCTCCTGTTCTGGATATCCTCCTCCTCTTGACATCCCTATTTCAGGAGGGGGCCAGCTTCTCCACTATCAAATCGCAGTTGGTGGCCATTTCTAATTTTTATACCAATGCTGGGCCCACCTTTTCCTTGAGGTTATGTAAGGCCTTCTTGAAGGGCATCTTTCTTCTCAGGCCTCCAGTCAAAGGTCCTGCTCCTCCTTAGGATCTAACATTGATGCTGCAATATCTCACCCAAAGTCCGTTTGAGCCTGCTCATTCCTGTGATCTTAAATATCTTTCACGGAAAACTCCTTTTCTGGTTGCTATTACCTCAGCCAAAAGGGTTTCTTAATTGCAGGCTTTATCTTCTCAACTGCCATAGAGTGTTTTTTTTATAAGGACAGGATAACTTTACAAACTAACCCCTCCTTTATGCCTAAAGTTGCTATGGAAATTCAGTTACCTGTTTTCTTCCCTAATTACTCTAATAAGGTCGAATATCTCCTCCGTACCTTGGATGTACATAATCAGCTGAGGTTCTCTTTAGAACAAACTAAATCCTTTCGGAAATCTGATCGGTTATTTGCGGCCTTTTCCCTGAGCAGGCATGGCCAGGCAGTCTCAAAGCTAACAATTTCTAAATGGATCTCTAGTTGTATCTCCTGGTTTACTCTATGTGGAAGATGGAGCTGCCTTGTCCTCCTAAGGCGCATTCTCTTCGGTCAGTGGCTACTTCAGCTTTCGCTGCCAGGGTGTCCTTAGATGAGATCTGTCCTGCAGCCAGTTGGTCCACACCCTCACACTTTTGTTGCTCATCATAAATTGGATATGGTCTCAAGAGGCAGGACGTGTTTTGGTTCCACAGTGCTCAGGCACATCCTTCCTTAGGGCCACCCAGGGTTCTTTGTAGCTGGGGATTTTGACCCAGTCGTGATGAGTAATGAAATGGATAACATCAGATCGATAGTTATGTACTTACCATAACTTGGTATCTCTGTTATCCTATTTCATTAATCACATCCTGCCCTCCTCCCCCCTTCCATGTTTCTGTTGGTTCTGGAGAGGTTGAGCTTTGGACCCTTAAGCCGCCCCCTCTGGCAGTTCTAATGCTATTATTCCCTAGGTCTAGGTAGATAGTATGCTACACTGCTGGGTTTCTGTCATTGGTCAGCAAACTCGATCTGAGAGTTTGAAGGTAGAAAGGGATTATGGGAGTGGGAGAAGCTTGAGTCTTGAATCTGCTCTGTAAAGTTGCTGGATCAGATCTGACACTGGATCCAAGACCTAGTCGTGATAAATAATGAAATAAGATAACACATATACCATGTTATAAATACATAACTAGCGTGGCTTCAAAACTGTCATCCACTGTATTTTTTAGTTCTTCTCCTTCCATGCCTCAAACTTCAGCTGCAGTGGTGGGTTCATCAAATTTCTCTCATCCCAGGGCTTCCCTTTCATCCCTCAGTCCCCTCTCAGGAACGTTTTTAGATGTCTCCGACAGGAGGTGAGGAGCTTCCTTTTGTTCCCTCAAGGTCCCGGGTCTCTGGCATCTTCATCAGAGTTCAGACCACATCAGCATAAAGGAGGTGAGAGCTCTTTGTTTAGCTGTTCAGATTTTCCATTCTCTCTCTGTTCCAGGACTTCTGAAAATATTCACAGACAATACTACAGTGATGTACATCAACAAGCAAGGTGGGCACATGGTCCTACTTTGTTTGACTAGCTCTTTAGGTCTGGGATCTAGCTGACCAGTATTAAGTGACTCTTCAGGCTGTATACATTCCTTTAGAAAAAAACATTGTGCCAGACTGTCTGTGCAGGTCCATAACACAGGCTCACAAGTGGATGCTTCACAGAGATGTGTTTTTGGGCATTGTCCACCAGTGGGGTATTCCGCAGGTAGACCTTTTTGCCTCCACTCTGAACAAACAACTTCCTCTGGCATGGACGGTGGATGCCCTATCTTTTTCTTGGAAGGGGATGGTTCTCTATGCCTTCCCTCCCCTTCCTCTCATACCCAGAGCCCTGCTCAAAATACAGCAAGAATCCCTGAATATCTTGCTGGTGACTGCCTTTTGGCCCAGACAGCATTGGATGTTCTTCATTTTTCACTGTTGCAGTCATCACATTTGGGTTATCTGCTTGCAGTAGCCCTCAGTCTGCCCGATTTATCAAAGTCTTGGGTCCTGCGTCGGTTGCTGTCTCATCTTCCATGAGGTCAGGTAGTCAGGGGTATAAAGCATGCAGCCGACGCCATTACATCAGTCTTTCTTGCCATGCGGTGCCTGAAGCAGTTCGCAAGTGCCGGTCGGCCGACTCCTGAAATTTTCATTTTAGAGTTTCAGAACCGAAGTCTTCAACTAAAGCTAAGTATCCCATTGAGGAAGCTTTTTCTTGCTCTAAACCGATGTCAGTAAAAGTTAATTGTATTTCTTGTGGAAAGCAAATGCCTCATAAAGATTTTCATTTGTACTGTATTACATGCCTAGGCCCTGACCACAACATACCTTGCTGTCGGTTTTGTGCCTTATTTAAACAACGAACTGTTCATCGTCGGTATATTTATGCTTCTAAATATTTTGGTACTCTGTTGAATTATCCAGATATGGCTTCAGTAAGCCACCCGAGTACTGACATTCCGAAAAAACGCAAAGATAAAGACAGAGACAGGCCACCTAGGTCCAAAGCTGCCGACTATGCTTCTCCTAAGCTAGTCGCCAGTTCGCCGGTACTAAGTGAGGCGCTTTTGCAGCCCCTAATACCCGCTACTTCAGATTCGCAGGCCTCTACTGAGACCCATTCGGAGTCCGGTATGCAGCGAGATGCTTCAGTTGTGGAATCTGCGGATGTCTCTACCTTGGATCAGTCCGGAGCCGCTGTACAGGCACCAGCTTCTGAGGGTGTATTCAGGCCTACTGACTTGCATATTAAACCAACACCATCTTCTTCTTCAAGGCCTAAAACTTGATCCATGCCTAGAAAACCTATGCCCAGACTGCATGGTCAGGCCTCTGTGCCTAAAAAACAAATGATAAGAATGGCTGAAGACCTTATTACTTCAATCAGGGGAAGCCAGTCTTCCCCCTCTAAGAGACCTAGGACTGAATTTGCTTATGATTCTTCTGATCAGGATTCTGAAATTTCTGATGTCCTTCAAGAATGCAACTGCAGTCATAACATATGGGTTGTCCTGCCTCAGGCAGCCCTCGGTCGGCCGAATTCCAAAGTCTGGGTCCGGTGTCGCCTCCTCTCCGACGTCACAACGGCTGGAGTATAAAGGCATCGGCCGACGCCATCTTCCCCAGTCTTTCTTGACGTGCAGTGCCCGAAGCAGAAGCAGTTTGCAAGTGCCAGTCGGTCAGCTCCTGTGTTTTCAGTACCAAAGTCATCTAAAAGCCAAGTACCCCGTTGGGGAACATTTTTTCTTGCCTCAGCCGATGTCAGAACAAATTGAGAAAGTTAATAATTGTTTGTCTTGTGGTAAACAAATACCTCATAAGGACTTCCATTCTTACTGTCTTCCTTGCCTGGGCCCAGACCACGACGTCTCGGCCTGTGCTGCCTGTGCTTGCTTTAATAAACGCACTCTCAGGCGCCGGGCAGAATTTGCTGAAGACTTTTTTGGCGAATCCTTTGCGTATATCATGCCGTCTGATCAACCGACAACTCAATCTTCCAAAAAACGGAAGGACCGGGACCGGCATCCTCGGCCCACGTCCTCTACCAATACTACTTCTAGACCCTCCGCTAGTGCTTCGGTCCCTGCGGAAGCGGTACTTCAACCGCTCCAGGCCGACGACACAGCGTTAACATGTCCTTCGGTCCCGGAGACCTCTCCGGTGCTGGTTGTTGATTTTCCTCCGGAAACCGAAGTTCTTCATTTACCCGACACCATTCCGGTGGACAAGGTCACTCCTGCACGTGGGGCTGCTAGGCCTCCTGTATCTGTCCATCAAGGCCTTTGCACGTGCTAAGGCCGCCAGCCAGGCCAAGGCCCATCCTAAACCTGCTGTCCAGGCCCCCTCCTCTGATAAGCAGATAATGTCTCTGGCTGCAGACCTTATTTCCCTCATCAGGGGGTCTCAGCCTCACCCAGACAGAGGTTCTCAGCCTCCTGCAGAGAAAAGGCCTAGAACTGAGCAGACTGAACATCTCTCTTCAGATGAGGCCTCTGGGGATTCTGAGCATTCAGATATTCAAGAAGAATCCTTCCAGGTGTATGAGGACTCTGATGCTGAGGAATCAATTCCCTCTGCCTCTCCTCAGGATTCTGATGCAGAGAACTCTATTCCCTCTGCTTTCCCTCCAGAAGATTTCTCTTTTGGTGAAACCTTCCATACTCTTGGGGAGCATTTTCACTGGGAAAGCCAGGATAACTCTGATTCTAAAAAGTGGCTTAGGGATTTCTTACTCCTGCCCCACCATAGGCCTTTAGCTATCCCCCCTGTACTGGACATTGTTGATGATGCCTTTTCGGGGGGTCTAGCTTGGCCCCTGACTCCTTACCTCCTTCTCCCAGAAAAAGATAGATATTACAGGGTTCCTGACTCTCACAAGTTCCTCTTTAAAAATCCTACTGTGGATCCTGAAACCATTTCACGGGGACCCAAGGGCATTAAGGCTACTACTGCCAAAAATCCTACACCCTCTGATAGAGATTCCAGAGCACTGGATAGATGGGGTAAGAAGGTATACACTTCTGCAGCCTTGGCCATTAGGGCCTTAAACTGCCAGTTTCATATGTTAAAGTATCAGCAGCATATTATTGGATTCCTTAAACAGAAAATGATGTTGATTCCTGACTGTGCTGAAAATAAGGATTTACAGGATTTAATGCATTCTGCTGAACAAGTTGGAAAACATACTTTGCAATGTGGTTTTGATTCACTAGAGGCTTCTTGCAAGGCAGCTGTTACTGGGTCTGTACTTAGAAGGCATGCTTGGCTTAAGGAGCAATCTTTTCCAGATCATGTTAAAGCTAAATTGCTGGATGCTCCCTTAAACCAGTACGCCTGTTTGGCAACAAAGCAGAAGTAGTACTTAAAAAGATGGAGGAAAAAGCTAAATCTATGCAAACTGTTAAAGATTTCCT
This sequence comes from Protopterus annectens, assembly GCF_019279795.1. Taxonomy (NCBI): domain Eukaryota; kingdom Metazoa; phylum Chordata; order Ceratodontiformes; family Protopteridae; genus Protopterus; species Protopterus annectens. The sequence goes on along the minus strand of NC_056741.1, from coordinate 827,821,209 downwards.
GCAAGTACAGCCTCCAAGATTTAGTAGGCATTGGCCCTCTAAGAATAGGTCCTTTCCTGCCTCTTCCAGGCCTTCTCAGTCCAAACCCAGAACCAGCAGAACACTCAGGCTTCAGTCCCAAGGTACACACAGGACTAAGCAGTGGGGGGGCTCCCACTTCCAAAGCAGGGAGTAGTAAGACTCCCCCCTATGGTAAACTGTCTCAATGACTTAACTTTAAAAATTACAAGACCTTCTTAACTGACTGCTCCTTTTGGGGGAAAGATTGCTCTGCAGGCAAAAAACTGGGAACTCATTACCCAGGACAAATGGGTTTTAAATATAGTTTCCCCAAAGATACAGATTCCACTTCCACACTTTACCAACCCCAAACAGTTGGCCAGATCTTCCTCTAAATCAGTGGGCAGAGGCTCAAAAGCAAGTTCTCTCTCTAAGTATAAGGGCTATTCAAACTGTCCAAGAAGAGGAAAGGGGACAAGGTTTCTACTCGAGACTTTTCTTGGTGCCCAGAAAAGACAACAACTGGCGTCCTGTCATGGATCTCTCTATCCTAAACTCTTTTTTGGTGATCCCAAAATTCAAGATGCTAACTCTTCACCCAGTTGCTTCCTATGCTAGGCAAGGATGCCTGGTTGGCAACACTGGATTTAAAGGAAGCCTACCTGCACATCCCAGTCAGTTAATCTTGCAGAAGATACCTATGCTTCAAGGCAGGCTTCATGCACTATCAGTTCTCTGCACTGTCCTTTTTCTTATCTACTGTGCCCAGGGTTTTCACAAAGTGCCTAGCTCCAGTCATTGCATTTTGCAGGCAAAGAATTATTCAAATATACCCATACCTGGACGATTGTCTAATTCAGGCAGAAAGCCAGGGCATAACTTGTTGAAGCATCTGGCGTTTGTACAAAAAATGCTATCTTCTCTGGGGTACACCATAAACGAAAATAAATCACATCTGGTTACCCTGCCAACAAATTGTATTCCTGGGAGCAAGCTTGAACACAGCTTCCCAGATGGCTTTCCTCATGCCAGAGAAACAAGTTCATTTGACAGCTTACTTCAGACTAATGGCCACAAACACCCTGCTATTTGCAAGACAAGTACTGCAAGCCTTGGGGTTCTTGGCCTCCTGCATTCTCCTAATTCCATATGCAAGACTGCATATGAGGAAACTACAATGATATCTAAGAAGCCGATGTTGTCCACATTCTCAGCATCTAGAAGCAATGATTCCTATCATACCTTGCCTACAGTTGGTTCCTTTGGTGGGCAGAGGCCTGCCGCCAAAACAAGGGACTACCATTCAGTCTACCCCCTGCTACCCAAAGCCTAACAGATGCATCACACTATGCATGGGGGCTCACTTGGCAGTGAAGTGCATTCAGAGTAAATGGAACCCAAGTCAAATGTACCTCACTGCATATCAATCAAAAAGAAATGATGTTCATCGTGTTACACTGCTGCAGTCATTACACTTGGGTTATCCTGCCGTCAGGCGGTTCCCTAGTCGGCCAGAGTTCCAAAGTCTTGGTCCGGCGTCAGTTGCTGTTGCCTCCTCCCTGACGTCAGTGCGACAGGGGTATTTAAGATGCAGCCGACGCCATTTTCTTCAGTTTTTCTTGCCGAAGCAGAAGCACTTCGCAAGTGCCGGTCGGCCGACTCCTGAGATCATTCCGAATCCAGAACCGAAGTCTTCTACAAAGCTAAGTACCCCGTTGGGGAAACTTTTTCTTGCCTCAGATCGATGTCAGTAAAAGTTAATAACTGTATTTCTTGTGGGAAGCAAATACCTCATAAGAATTTCCACTCCTATTGTATTCCATGCCTAGGCTCAGATCACGACGTCACTGGTTGTCGGTTTTGTGCTAGGTTTAGCAAGCGCACTATTAAACGTCTGTTTGATTTTGCCCGACATTATTTTGGTAGAAAATTCAATTACACCATGACGTCGGAACTTCCGACGACCTGATTACATAAAAAGCGCAAAGACAAGGACAGGCATCCGAGGCCCAAAACTGACAACGAGGCCTCTTCTAGGCCGGTCGCCGGTTCTCTGGTTTTCAGCGAGGTGCCTATGCAGCCCCTGATGACCGCATCCACAGAACCAAAGACCGCCTCCGTCTCCCACGTGGAGCTGGCTGGGCCTTCGGACGCTCTATGTTTTCATCCTACCGAAACGAACCCGTCTGAGGGAACCGAAGTAGCTGAGCAATCCACAGCTTCAGAGGGTGTCTTCAGACCTACCCAGTTAACCATTAAACCCTCTGCTAAGTCTAAGGCCCCATTAAAAACAAAGAAACAGATACAGCATTCCCCAGGACAGGCTTCCATGCCTAAGAAACAAATGCTCAAAATGGCCGAAGACCTAATCACCCTGATCAGGGGGTCCCATCCCCCTCCTGATAAAAGGCCCAGACAGGATGCAGATTATGAATCTTCTAACCAGGTGTCCATTTCTTCAGATTCATCCTCAGACCTAGGATATTCCTTACCCCCTTATGAGGATTCGTATGCTGAGGAATCTATTCCATCAGCCTCTCCACTTCCTTTGGGGAGACCTTACATACCATGAAGGGAGCATTTCCATTGGGAAGGCCAGGATTACTCAGAATCCAAGAAAAGGCTCAGAGACTTCCTTTTGTTGCCTCAGCACAGACCCCTTGCTATTCCGCCAGTGTTAGATATAGTGGATGATGTGTACACTGAATCAAGCTTAAACCCTGACTCCTAACCTCCAGCCTCAGTTAAACCTGATAGATATTAGAGTCCCTGACTCTCACAAATTTCTGTATGAAAGCCCTGATGTTCTTCGTTTTCCATTGCTGCAGTCCTTACTATTGGGTATAGTCCGCGTCCAGTCGGCCCGAATACCAGAGAGTAGCTGACGCCGGTCATGTCGCCTTAGACTGACGCCAGTACGTCAGGGTACTAATGCGCATGACCGACGTCATATCCTCAGTCTTTTTTGCCGCATGGTCCGATGCAGAAGCAGTTTTATGCGAGTGCAGGTTGGCGTTCTGAGATATTTCCAAACCGGAGTTTCAGACCGAATCAGAGTTATTAAGTACCCGTTGGGGAACATTTTGGTTTTTCTTGCCTCAGTATTTAACCGGATGTCAGAAAAAGTGAATAACTGTATTTTGTGGGAAACAGATACCGCATAAGGAGTTCCATACTTTGTGTATACCTTGTTTAGGGCCTGAGCACGACGTTGTTGGTTGCCGCTCTTGTGCTAGGTTTAACAAACGCACTATTAAGAGGAGGTTAGACTGTGCCAGGTTAGTGTTTGGGAACGTTGTAATTATAAAATGCCGCCGGATGCTCCGACGCCCTGGCCCAAGAAGCGCAAGGACAAAACAGCTAAGTTTAGGGTTGAAGAACCGGCAGTCCCGGACGTCGGTTCTTTAGGAGGCTCAGTGGAGCCAGAGGTTTTGCCAGGAGTTTCTATGGAGTCTCCGGCAGAAACTTTACTGTTACAGGATGTACCATCTCAGGAGGCAGGCCAGGCTGAGGGGGCTTCTCAGGTAACTATTCTTCCCTCTCTTCCCAAAGTAGTTCGAGCATCTCCTTCTGTTGCTAAAACTTCTTTTAGAGGTAGGCCAAGTTCAGCTTCAGTGGGGGCTTCTCCTAGCTTTTCCGGTTCTGTACCTAAGAAACATATGCTTAAAATGGCAGAAGATTTGATTACTATGATTAGAGGTTCTATGGGCCCTCCTGATAAGAGGCCTAGGGTGGAACCAGAGTTTGCCAGTTTTGAACAGGGTTCAGAGGCTTCTGAGTCTTCTGCGGAAGATTTGCAGGAGTATCCTCCTTATTCTGATTCTGATGTGGATGATGCCACCTTCCGCTTCTCCTCCTGAGGATTTTTCATTTTCAGAGACTCTGCATTCCATGAGGGAGCACTTTAAATGGGAAGGCCAGGATTACTCTGATTCCAGGAAAAGGCTTAGGGAATTCTTGTTTTTACCCCAGCATAGGCCCTTAGCTATACCTCCTGTGTTGACTGTGGTGGAAGATGTTTTGCAGAGGCTTCCCTGAACCCTGATTCTTTGCCTCCTGCTCCTGTTAAACCTGATAGGTACTATAGGGTGCCCAAGCTCATAAGTATTTGTTTAAGAGTCCTAGGGCGACCCAGAAACTGTTTCTCAAGCCCCTAAAGGTGTTAAAGCCTCTGTGGTTAAAAATCCTGTTCCCACTGACAAAGAGGCGAGGGCTTTGGATAGGTGGGGTAAGAAACTGTATACTTCTTCCACTCTAGCCATGAGAGCGTTGAATTGTCAGTTTCACATGCTGAAATATCAAAATTATCTCCTTTCACAATTGAAATCTAAGGTGGATGCTTTGGCGGAAGGTATTGAGTGTAAAGAGTTGCTGGATTTGGTTTATGTGTCTGAACAAGTGGGCAAGCATTCTTTGCAATGTGGCTTTGATGCTGTGCAGGCCTCCTCGAGGGTGGCTGCCACTAGTTCTGTTCTTCGCAGGCATGCCTGGTTGAGGGATCAGAATTTAGCTGAGCATGTTAAGACAAGGATTCTGGATGCACCTTTACAGTCTGATGTGTTGTTTGGTTCGCCTGTGGAAACAGTTTTAAAGAAAATGGAGGACAAAGCTAAGTCTATGCAAACTGTTAAGGATTTTTTGCAGGTACAGCCACCAAGTTTAGTAGAAATTGGCCTGCTAAGGGGTGGACATATCCTGCTTATGACTCCCAGTCTAGGGGTAGGTCTAGACGGTAGGGGCAGGGCTCAAGGTTCTTTTAGGCCTAGAACAGGGAGTTCACCTGCTCAGACTTCTGGTGAAGGCAGGGGTCAGTCCTTTCAGAACAGACCCAATGACCTGCCTTTTCAGCTGCCAGTAGATTCTCATCTGGCAGCTCCTTTGGGAGGACGACTGTCTCTTTTCAAAGACACTTGGGATTTAATTACTCAAGACAGATGGGTGTTGGACATCATTCACCACGGTTACAGGTTTTATTTCCATACAATGCCCCCTTTCAAAGGCATGCCAGACGTTCCTCCTCCACAAAGAAAAGAGGCTCACAAGCAAGTTTCTCAGTTACTCCAAATGGGGGCCATTCAGCCAGTCCCTGTATCAGAAAGGGGCCTAGGATTTTATTCCCGCATGTTCCTAGTACCAAAGAAGGGGAACACGTGGAGACCAATTTTGGATTTATCTCCTCAACACTTATCTGGACATTCCCAAGTTCAAGATGTTGACGTTACAACAGCTTTTACCTCTGCTGGGCAAAGATCACTGGATGGTGACTTTAGATCTCAAGGAAGCTTACCTTCATGTGCCTATCAGGCTAAGTTGCAGGAAGTATCTGCGGTTTCGAGCTGGAAATTCTCATTATCAGTTCTCTGCATTGCCCTTTGGCTTATCTACTGCGCCCAGAGTATTCACAAAGGTTCTGGCTCCAGTGATAGCTTACTTCAGGCTACAAGGGATTCAAATCTATCCTTACTTAGACGACTGCCTGATTCTGGCTCAAGAAAAGGAAGACCTTCTACAGCATCTGGAATATGTTATAGCAGTGCTAAGATGCCTAGGGTATTCTGTGAACGAAATAAAGTCCAGTCTAGTACCCTCTCAAGACATGTGCTTTCTGGGTGTGAGACTGAATACAGCAGCCCAGATGGCCATTTTAACCCCGGACAAACAAATGAGTCTATCGCTTTACTTCCATCAACTATCTCATCAGTCCGTGCTGACTGCAGGGACAGTCCTTCAAGCATTAGGGTTCATGGCATCTTGTATTCTGGTGCTTCCCAATGCCAAACTGCATATGAGGAAGTTACAATGGTATCTCTCAAAATGTATGGACACAGCACTGCCAGGATTTGGACACTGTCATTCACATAATACCTTGCCTTCAAAGAGAATTTTGTGGTGGGCTCAGGAATGTCACCTAAACAAGGGACTCTCTGTGACCCGCCAGAGGCGAAGTCAAATTTTAACGACAGATGCCTCGGACATTGCTTGGGAGCTCATCTAAATGGAAAGTGGATACAAGACAAGTGGCCTGCCAGACTACAGCATCTACATATCAACATGAAGGAGATGTTAGCAGTCCAGTTCGCATTACTGGCTTTCAAGGAGTTACTTCTTCCAGGACAGGTGTTGATTCTAACAGACAACACAACTGTCATGTGGTACATCAACAAGCAAGGGGAACACATTCTTATCCTCTATGCAGGCAAGCAATGATTTTATGGGAGACTGCTAAGCTTGCAACTAACTCTTCAGGCAAGGTTTCTGCCAGGAGCACAGAACTCCTTAGCAGATGTGTTAAGCAGACAAATCATGGATCCCCACAGTGGAAACTGGATCTTCATGTATTTCAGAAATTGACAGTGTCATGGGGAACTCCAGACATAGATCTGTTCGGCTTCTCCACTAAACCACCAGCTGCCAAAGTGTTGCACAAAGGGGTTTCATCACACAGCTTGGAAAGTGGATGCTCTGTCTTTCAGTTGGGAAAACCTTCATGTGTATGCCTTTCCACCTCTGCCTCTTCTTCCAAAGGTACTATTAAAGGTCAGACAAGACAGGCCAAGGATGATTTTGATAGCTCCAGATTGGCCTCGGCAACACTGGTACCCACTACTACGGAGTCTGGTAAAGAAGCCTCCATGGCCTTTACCTCTGATTCCTCATCTGTTATCTCAGAAGGACGGTCATCTGCTCAATGTCAAGCTTCACTCTCTTCATCTAACAGCCTGGCATATTCTGTGTTGAAACACAGCAGGTCTCAACTTCCTCAACAAGTTTTAAATGTGATTATGGAAGCTAGGCGACCTAGTACAAGGAGAGTGTAGTGTACGCAGCAAAATGGAAGAGATTTTTATTTTGGAGTACAGCAAAGAATTTGGAGATTTCTGAGCCTAATTTGAGTGTGGCTCTTCAATATCTTACCGAGTTATTGGACAAAGGGTTGTCCTTCTCTTCTATTAAGATTCATGCTGCAGCAATTTCAGCTCACTATGATTGTGACCCACCTTTGTTTTCGCATCCTTTGTTCAAGCAATTTCTTAGAGGGGCAAAGAATATAAGACCCCCGTGAGAGCTCCTACTCCTGCTTGGGATCTCAATTATGTGTTGGAAAAACTTACTCTACAACCTTTTGAGCCTGCAGCTACTGCTGAATTGAAATACTTGTCATGGAAGACTGCTTTTCTGTTGGCTATTACTTCTGCAAGGAGGGTGTCTGAGTTGCAGGCCCTTATGGCAGTAGAGCCCTTTTGGTTTTCCATAAGGATAGGTATCATTACGTACTAATCCTTCCTTTATGCCTAAGGTGGTTTCTAGTGTGGCTTTAAACCAAACTATTCATTTGCCTACGTTTTATGCAGACCCTCAAAATAAAGGGGAAAAGATTTTGCACACTTTAGATGTACACAGGCAATTGCGTTATTATTTAAGCAGGACTAAGGATTTTAGGCAGTCTCAGCAGTTGTTTGTTTCTTTTGCTTTGAGTTCACAGGGCAAGCCTGTGTCAAAACAAACTATTTCTAGGTGGATTGGCTTTGCATTGCATTTTGTTATTCCCATCATGGCAAGGAGATTCCAGCTGGGATTCGGCCTCATTCCACTAGGGCTACTGCCACTTCAACAGCATTTCTAAGGGGGGTGGCAACTAAGGATATTTTGGAAGCAGCTACTTGGAGTTCTGTGCATACTTTCTCTAAGCATTATCACCTTCCTATCTACTCTAAGTCTAGGGCTGGTTTTGCCACAGCTGTTTTGCAAGGCATGTTGTCAGCTCCTCCTTCTTTATGATTTGCCAGCCTCCCTTACCTCTGCTTTGGGATTCTACCCAATAGTAAGGACTGCAGCAATGGAAAACGAAGAACATAGTACAGTTTTGTACCTACCATAAATGTAGATGTTCGAGGATTCCATTGCTGCAGTCCTCCCTCCTTCCCCTCTGTGTTTAGGGGTGGTTATGTAGGTGAGTTTACATGCTTCTATTTTTGTATATATTCTTGTATATATTGTACATGTTTTGGTGCAGGTATTTTGGGCCTTGTCTTTTAGGGTCTTCTGACATCTGGGGCAAGAAAAGACTGAGGGTATGACGTCGGTCATGCGCATGATTAGTACTGACGTACTGACGCCAGTCTAAGGCATGACCGACGCCAGCCTTATACTCTGGTATTCGGGCCGACTGGACGCGGACTATACCCAATAGTAAGGACTGCAGCAATGGAATCCTCGAACATCTACATTTATGGTAGGTACAAAACTGTACTTTGCTGACCTTGAAACTATTTCTCATGGACCCAAAGGGATTAAGGCCTCATCAGCAAAAAAAACCCAGTTCCCTCTGACAGAGATTCCAGAGCATTAGACAGATGGGGAAAGAAAGTATATACGTCTGCAACTTTAGCAATGAGAGCCTTAAATTGCCAGTTTCACATGCTAAAATATCAGCAATTTTTGATGTCTCAGTTGAAACAAAAAATGCTTCCAGATTCAGATCCTCCTAATTTTAAAGAAATGCAGGATTTATTGCATGCAGCTGAACAAGTGGGAAAACATAATTTGCAATGTGGGTTTGATTCCTTAGAGGCCTCCTGTAGAGCAGCAGTTACAAGCTCTGTCATTAGAAGGCATGCTTGGTTAAAGGAACATACATTACCAGATCATGTTAAGGCAAAATTATTGGGCGCACCTTTGCAGCGGGACGTGTTGTTTGGAGTTAAGGCAGAGGAGGTATTAAAGAAGATGGAGGATAAGGCAAAATCCATGTAAACGGTGAAGGATTTCTTAGGTTCAGCCTCTTCGTTTTAGCAGAAATTGGCCAACAGAGAATTGGTCCTTTCCAATCAGACAGACCTCAAAGAGGCAGATACAGACGTCCAAGAGGTAGAGGTCAAGCACAAGGTCCTTACAAGCCTCGACAATGGGGTACACCAGGCCAGAAAGAAGGGGAAGACAGGTCACAACCTTATAAAAAGCAGCCTCAATGACTTCCCACTAGAGCTGCCAAACAGTTCTCTTTTGGCATCCCCCGTAGGAGGAAAACTGGCACTTTTCTATCACAATTGGCTTTGCATCACCAAAGACAAATGGTTCTCAACATTGTATCTCAAGGTTACAGGTTCCAATTTTACACTTTGCCAAGGTTAAAAAGAATGCCAAATCTGCCACCAAATCAGTGGGCAGAGGCTCAAAAACAAATTACAGCACTCATGAACATGAGAGCTATTCAAATGGTACCACCACAGGAGCAAAGTCAAGGATTTTATTCAAGACTCTTTCTGGTTCCCAGAAAGGACAAAGCCTGGAGACCCATTCTGGATCTTTCTTCTCTAAACACTTAACTGGATGTTCCGAAATTCAAAATGTTGACACTATAGCAGCTTCTTCCCATGCTGGGCAAGAAAGCTTGGCTCGTGACTTTGGACCTCAAGGAGGCATACCTGCATGTCTCTATCCGACAAAACTGCAGAAGATACCTCCGATTTCTAGCTGGTTCAATGCACTATCAATTCTCTGCACTGCCCTTTGGCTTATCTACTGCGCCCAGGGTCTTCACAAAGTGCCTGGCACCAGTAATTGTATTTTGCAGACAAAAAGGAATTCAAATGTATCCATACCTGGACGACTGCCTGATTCAAGCAGAGAGCAAGGACATTCTTCTAAAGCATCTGGCGTTCGTAAAAAAGTTATTAAGTTGCCTGGGATACACAGTAAACGAAATAAAATCAAAACTAGTACCCCCACAACAGATAATATTCCTGGGTGCCAGCTTGAACACAACGGCCCAGATGGTTTATCTCACGCCAGACAAGCAAGGACAACTGACTCAATACTTTCAATTGATGGCAACAAAGACCCAACTCCCTGCAAGAAAAATTCTGCAGGCCTTGGGCTACATGGCATCTTGCATACTACTAATTCTATATGCCAGACTGCATATGAGGAAACTACAATGGTACCTAAAGAGTGTATGGTCTCAACACTGTCAAAGTTTGGAAACCGTTATACCACTAATTCCTTGCCTTCAACAGGAGTTTCGATGGTGGGCTCAAGCTTGTCACCTCAACAAGGGACAGCCTTTTACTCAACCCACAGCCAGGCAAATGCTGACAACAGATGCATCGGAATATGCCTGGGGAGCACACATGGCAGGAAAATGTATTCAGGGCGAGTGGCCCACAGAGCAAAGGTATCTTCACATCAATCAAAAAGAGATGCTAGCTGTACAAAATGCACTTATAGCTTTCAAGGACCTGCTGCATCCAGGACAACTACTACTAAAGACAGACAACACCACAGATGTCCTTCATGGATGCATCTGCAGTCATAACAACTGGGTTGTCCTGTCGTCAGGCAGCCCTTCAGTCGGCCGGATTCCAAAGTCCGGGTCCGGCTTCGGCTGATGTCGCACTTCACCCGACGTCATCTCTGTTGGTCTTCGGGTATAAAAGCATCAGCCGACGCCATTTTCTTCAGTCTTTCTTGCGGCGGGCTCAAGCAGAAGCTGTTCGCAAGTGCTGGTCGGTCGGATCCAGAGATTACTTCTACCGAATACTACTTCAAGACTTCTAAAGCTAAGTACCCGTTGGGGACTCTTTCTTGCCTCAGCCGATGTCAGAAAAAGTTAATAATTGTTTAACCTGTGGGAAACAAATACCTCATAAAGATTTCCACTCTTACTGCCTGCCTTGCTTAGGCCCAGCCCACGACGTAGCAGCCTGTTCGTCCTGTGCTTCTTTCAACCGACTCAACGCTTACGCTGCTCGAGTTTGCAGAACAGTTTTTCGGTTCTGATTTTGCGTACATTATGCCGTCGGATCCTCCGACTACGATTCTGCCAAAAAGGCAAAGAAAAAGACCGATACTCATGTCCGCGGTTTCGCCGAAACCATGGTTAAGCAAACGCGAGTGTCTCGGTTTCGGCGAAACCGAGAAAACTGATCAAAATACAGCTGAATCTTCCTCTACAACTGAGGTCCCTGCTAACACTCTTGAATCGGCCTCAGAAATTTTACCCACTACGGTGCTTACCACTGACTTATCAGACACCATTCCCCTGGATGTCTCTACCCCAGCACGTGGTGCTGCAAGGCCTCCAGCAGCCATGTCCATTAAGGCCTTCGCCAGGGCTAAAGCAGCCAAGACTACTAAAACAGTGCCTGTTAAACCCCCCTCAACCAGGCCCTCTTCCAGTTCTCAAATGCTTACTTTGGCAGAAGATTTAATTTCATTAATTAGAGGATCTCAATCTCACCCAGACAGGGCCTCTCAGCCCCCAGAGAAGAGACCTAGGGCAGAGCCCCATGAGCCAGCGTCCTCTGATGATTCTGCTGATGAATCAGACATAACTGACCAGCCAGAGGCTCCTTTCTCCAATTTTGAGGATTCTGATGCTGAAGAATCCATTCCAGCTGCTTCCCCACCAGAAGAATTCTCCTTTGGGAAACCTTGCATGCCATGCGAGAACAGTTCCAATGGCAGCAACAGGATTTTTCAGACTCCAGGAAAGACTTAGGACCTTTTGCACCTTCCACAGCACAGGCCCTTAGCTGTACCTCCTGTTCTCTCTGTGGTGGATGATGCTTTCAATGATGTCTGCTCCGCTCCAGATTCTTTACCACCAGCCCCTGCCAAACCAGACAGATTTTTACAGGGTGCCAGATACTCATCACCACCTTTACAAGGCCCCTCTTGCAGACCCGAAACTATTTCCCAGGGTCCCAAGGCAGTAGTCATGACCATAGCTAAAAACCCTGTTCCTTCTGAAAGGGAAGCAAGGTCTTTAGACAGATGGGGTAAAAAGGTTTACACTTCAGCCACTCTCTCAGCTAGAGCTTTAAACTGTCAGTTTCACATGATACAATACCAAGAGTTTATGCTTGATCAGTTAACTAAAAAGCTAACCACTGATGAATCTCTTGATAAGAAATATGTATTAGAAATGGTAAATAACATACAGCAAGTTAGTAACCACTCTTTAAAATGTGGCTATGATGCACTGGAGGCTTTATTTAGATCAGCCATGACTGGCACTGTAATTAGAAGGCATGCATGGCTAAAGGAGCAAGCTTTACCGGATCATGTTAAATCTAAATTGCTAGATGCTCCTATGGATAAAACAAGTTTGTTTGGTACACCTGCCCAGCAGGTTATGAAGAAAATGGAAGAAAAGGCAAAATCCGTCCAGACAGTTAAAGATTTCTTGCAGGTTCAACCCCAAGGTTTAGCAGGAACTGGCCTGCCAAAATTGGTCCTTTCCTGACTCCACAAGACCTCAAAGGGCCAGGAATAGACGTTCCAGAGGCAGAAACCAATCCAGAGGAGGTGCCTACAGAGGACGACAGTGGCAAGGTAACAACAGAGGCACAGACTCAACACCTGCCACTACATCAACACAGCCACAGTGACTTAATCCTAAACCCGCCTACCAGGAAACAAATAGCAGCTCCTCTAGGCGGAAAGCTAACCTTATTTTCAAAAAACTGGCACCACATAACAAAGGACAAGTGGATTTTGAACCATAGATCAAGGTTACCGGTTCCACTTCCACACTTTACCAGACAAAAGAGGAATGCCAAATCTACCTCCAAATCAAAAGACAGAGGCTCTACAACAGATAATGGAGTTAACAAACATGAGAGCTGTGGAGAAAGTGCCAACAGCAGAGCAAGGAAAGGGGTTCTACTCCAGACTATTCCTAGTTCCAAGAAAGGAAAAAAGTTGGAGACCAATTCTAGACCTGTCCACCCTGAATACTTACATCATTGTCTTAAAATTCAAAATGCTGACCCTACAGCAACTTCTTCCCATGCTGGGCAAGGAGTGTTGGCTGGTAACTCTAGATCTCAAGGAGGCATACCTGCACGTCCCCATTCGACCAATCTGCAGAAGATACCTCAGATTTCTTGCAGGATCAGAGCACTATCAATTCTCAGCATTGCCCTTTGGCTTATCTACTGCGCCCAGAGTATTCACAAAATGCCTGGCATCAGTAATCGCCCATTGCAGACTACAGGGAATTCAAATTTATCCATACCTGGACGACTGCCTGATACAAGGAGACAACAAAAGCAAGCTGACAACAGATTTACAAAGGGTCATTTACTTGCTTCAAGCACTGGGATACACAGTCAATTTACAAAAGTCAAGACTGATACCATCCCAGACAAGGACTTTCCTGGGAGCGGAATTGGACACAGTAAGACAAATGGCATTCCTAACTACAGAAAAACAAAAAGAACTCACTCTTTACTTCTTGGCACTAACAAAACTGAACAAGTTAACAGCAAGAAAGGTACTGCAGGCCTTGGGTTTCATGGCATCATGCATACTCTTGGTTCCATTTGCCAGACTACATATGAGAAAACTACAGTGGTACCTAAAGAATTTATGGTCCCAACACAGACACAGCCTAGAAACGGAAATCCCACTAATACCATGTTTAAAACAGGAGTTCCTATGGTGGGCTCAGGCATGCCAGTCAAACCCAGGCCTGCCCTTTCAAGGGTCAAGCAAGCCAGACCATCACAACAGATGCTTCAGACCTAGGATGGGGCATATGCTGGACAAATGCATAAGGATTGTGGACACAGGACCAACTTCACCTGCACATCAACCTAAAAGAAATGCTGGCAGTAAAACTGGCAATCCAAAAGTTCAGACCATTTCTCAAGGAGGACCACTTGATGATAAGGACAGACAACACCACAGTCATGTGGTACATCAACAAACAGGAGGCACTCATTCTTACCCCCTATGCAGAATGACTTTGGAGCTGTGGACCCTGGCACTCAGCTACAACATCCAGTTACAGGCAATATTTGTGCCAGGAAAAGAAAACTCTCAAGCAGATATGTTAAGCAGGACCACATCGGATGCCCACGAATGGCAGCTGCGCGGATATCTTCAAGACCATCTCAAGAAATGGGGAATGCCTCAGATAGATCTATTCGCATCACCTTTCAATCACCAGCTCAAAAAATTCTGCACAAGGACATTCCACCCACTAGCATGGAAAGTGGACTCGCTCTCCTTCAGCTGGAAAGGCCTAACAGCATATGCATTCCCACCTCTTCCCTTGATACACAAAGTACTACTAAAAATCAAGGAGGAACGCCCAAGGATAATCCTGATAGCTCCAAACTGGCCAAGACAGCATTGGTACCCACTGCTGAGGAGCATGTCTCGAACAATATGTGGCCAATACCCCTGATGCCTTTGATGCTAACTCAGAACAACTTCAGCACCATGCATCCAAACCTAAAACGCTGCAACTGACTGCATGGAACATCACATAGCAGCTGCTAATATAGAACTTTCACAAAGAGTTAAAGACATTATTCTTGAAGCACGCAGGCCTTCAACCAGAAGGAATTATGCTGGGAAATGGAAAAGGTTTGTCATTTGGAGTTCTGAAAGAGGAAAAGATGTATCAAACATAGATATGCCTAACATTCTGGAGTATCTGGCCGAACTACTTCATTCAGGCCTGTCCTACTCCTCCATCAAGATTCATGCATCAGCTATTTCAGCAGAATACAGCTTTGATCCACCTGTTTTTCACACCCTTTGCTCAGGCAGTTCCTCAGAGGAATCAAGAATGTAAAACCTCCAAGGAAACCACCATTGCCAGCTTGGGACTTGAACTTTGTGCTAGAAAAATTGACACTATCACCTTTTGAACCAGCAGCAACAGCAGACCTACAACACCTGTCATGGAAAACTGCTTTCCTACTGGCAATTACTTCAGCAAGGAGGGTTTCAGAACTACAGGCCTTAATGGCAGTGCAACCCTTTCTAATCTTCCACCAAGATAGAGTGTCCATGAGGACTAATCCTACATTTATGCCCAAGGTGGTATCCAGAGTGTCTTTAAACCAAGCAATCCACCTACCTACCTTCTTTCCCAACCCACAAAACAGAGGGAAAGAATACTGCATACCTTGGATGTACATAGACAGCTACGCTACTACTTGGACAGAACAAAAAATAGCAGAAAGACTGACCAACTTTTCGTAGCCTATGCAACAGGAAGGGAAGGAAAAGCTATTTCCAAACAGACAGTCTCCAAATGGATAGGAAATTGCATACGATTCTGTTACTCCTTCCATGGAAAACCAATTCCACAGAACATAAGACCTCATTCTACAAGGGCAACAGCCACTACCACAGCCTTCTTACGAGGAGTGGCTACCAAAGACATTATTGAGGCGGCTACTTGGACCTCCGTGCATACATTTGCCAAGCATTATAATTTACCTCTATATTCCAGATCCCGAGCAGGGTTTGCCACTGCTGTTCTGCAAGGGATCCTAAACACACCATAATCTGCCTTTATCCTCCTCCCCCTAGTTGGCTATGGTATTCTACCCAGTTGTTATGACTGCAGATGCATCCATGAAGGACATAGTACAGTTTTGTACCTACCATAAATGTAGATGTCCGAATTGGATAGCATCTGCAGTCAGGATTACCCTCCCTCCTTCCCTCTGTGGTACTCCTAGGGTGTTTACCCTTCTAATAGCTAGCTAGTGGGGATTTCTTTCATGGTGTATTTGTTTGTATTTATGTACATACATGCTTATTTTTGTGTACCTCTATCTTTTGGAAACATTGGCATCTATCCAAAATTTTTAGCCTTCTATAGGGCTTCTGGCATCTGGGGCAAGAAACAATGAAGAAAATGGCGTCGGCTGATGCTTTTATACCCGAAGACCAACAGAGATGATGTCGGGTGAAGTGCGACATCAGCCGAAGCCGGACCCGGACTTTGGAATCCGGCCGACTGAAGGGCTGCCTGACGACAGGACAACCCAGTTGTTATGACTGCAGATGCTATCCAATTCGGACATCTACATTTATGGTAGGTACAAAACTGTACTTTATGTGGTACATAAACGAGCAAGGGGGCACGCACTCCTACCCCCTCTGCAGACAAGCCATGACCTTGTGGAACACAGCTCTAGAGTACCAAGTTCATCTGCAAGCACAATTCCTGCCTGGAAAGAAAAACACACTGGCAGATGACCTAAGCAGAAACATCATGGATCCCCACGAATGGGAATTAAATCCACAAGTATTCAGAATGATAACACAAAAATGGTGGAGCCCGGACATAGATCTGTTTGCATCCCCAGTGAACTGCCAGCTACAGAAATTCTGCACAAGGAGTTACCATCCACAAGCATGGAAAGTGGATGCCCTCTCATTCAGCTGGAAAAACCTACAAGTATACGCTTTCCCTTCCTTTACCTCTCCTTCCAAAGGTACTCATAAAAACCAGGCAAGAAGAGCCAAAGATGATCCTGATTGCACCAGACTGGCCACGCCAGCACTGGTACCCAATCTTAAAGAACTTAGCACAAGAACCACCCTGAATTTTGCCTCATATCCCACATTTGCTGACACAGCACAACAATCAGATACTTCACAGGCAGCTAAAGACCTTAAACCTAGCTGCATGGAAAATTCCTTAGTCAAGCAAGCAACGCCTCTCTCCAAAGCTGTTATGGATGTTATTCTGGAGGCCAGAAGACCTAGCACCAGGAAAGCCTACACAGATAAATTGAAGAGATTCTGTGCCTGGAACCAGGTGCGCAGCCTTGACCCTCTTGTCCCAAACATTCCTCAGGTACTTCAATATTTAACTGAGATGCTGGACAAGGGCCTCTCCTTCTCATCAATCAAGATCCACGCCTCAGCCATTTCTGCTCATTACAACACGGATCTGCCAATTTTTTCAAATCCTTTGCTCAAACAGTACCCCAGAGGGGCTAAAAACATAAGACCGCCCCGTAGAGCACCTACCCCAACTTGGGACCTCAACTTTGTTTTGGAAAAATTAACTTTACCTCCTTTTGAGCCAGATAACACAGCAGAATTAAAGTACATCTCTTGGAAAACTGCCCTGCTACTGGCAATAACATCAGCGCGAAGAGTTTCAGAATTACAGACACTAATGGCTGTGGAACCTTTCCTCATTTTCCACCAGGACAGGGTGTCTAACCCTACGTTTATGTCAAAGGTGGTATCAGGTGTGGCTCTAAACCAAATTATTAATTTGCCAACTTTCTACCCAAAACCACAGAACAAGGGGAGAAACTATTACATTCTTTGGACATTCACAGGCAGTTACGCTTCTGCTTGGACAAAACCAAAGCTTTCAGAAAATCTGAGCAATTATTGGTAGCATATGCTGCAGGAACACAGGGCAAAGCCATTTCAAAGCAGACTATTTCAAAATGGATAGGACATTGCATACATTTCTGCTATTCTCACCATGGGAAACCTTTACCTAGCAGCATTAGATCTCACTCCACCAGGGCAACAGCCACTTCAACTGCCTACCTCAGAGGAGTACCTACCAAGGATATTTTGGAAGCAGCAAAATGGAGTTCTGTGCATACCTTCACCAAACATTACCATTTGCCTTTATATTCCAAATCCAGAGCTGGCTTTGCCACTGCTGTGCTGCAGGGCCTTATAGCCACCCCTAATGCCTTATAGAACCAGCCTCCCTACCTCAGCTTTGGGATTCCACCCAAGTGTAATGACTGCAGCAGTGTAACACGAACATAGTACAGTTTTGTACCTACCATAAATGTAGATGTTCGAGTGTAAACACTGCTGCAGTCCAGGTTACCCTCCCTCCTTCCCCTCTTACCTGCTGGTACGTACCTATGCCTTCTACCCTTTACTACCTATGGGGGGAGTATTTGCTGGTAACTGAAAGTTGTTTTTTTGCTTTTCTTATGCATGTTTTATTAGCAATTTGAATTACCTACCTATTTGGGGGAACCTGACATCTGGGGCAAGAAAAACTGAAGAAAATGGCATCAGCTGCATCTTAAATACCCCTGTCGCACTGACGTCAGGGAGGAGGCGACAGCAACCGACGCCGGACCAAGACTTTGGAACTCAGGCCGACTGGAGAACCGCCTGATGGCAGGATAACCCAAGTGTAATGACTGCAGCAGTGTTTACACTCGAACATCTACATTTATGGTAGGTACAAAACTGTACTTTAGCTGTACAGAATGCTCTGACAGCCTTCAAGGACCACATTCTTCCAGGACAATTAATGGTAAAGATGGACAACAACACTGTTATGTGGTACATAAACAAGCAGGGGGGAACCCACTCGTACACTCTCTGCAGACTAGCCATGGCTCTGTGGAACACAGCCTTGAGCTACCAATTGCACCTACAGGCTCAATTCCTGCCAGGAAAGCTAAATACACTGGCAGACTATCTAAGCAGAAATGTCATGTACCCACACGAGTGGAAACTGGAACCAAAGACATTCAACGTGTTAAACAAATGGGGGAGCCCAGAGATAGACCTGTTTGCCTTCCCCCAGAACTACCAATTGGACAAATTCTGCACAAGGACAACCCACATGTCCTTCACATGGAAAAATCTGTCAGTTTATGCCTTTCCTCTTCTGCCTCTCCTCTCCAAAGTACTACTAAAGATCAAACAGGACAAACCAATGACTATACTGATTGCACCAGACTGGCCACGCCAACACTGGTACCCCCTCTTGTGCAGTGTGTCATTGCTGGCACCTGCCTCAGACCTCTATGCTGCTGTCCCAGCAGAAGGGCCAGATTCTGCACCCTCAACTTCAAACCCTGAACCTGGCAGCCTGGCTAATTACCTGATCTCTTCGTTACCATCCCTCAGTAAACAAGTGTTGGATGTCATTCTGGAGGCAAGGAGGCCTAGTACTAGAAAATCTTATGCTGAAAAATGGAAAAGATTCTGTTCCTGGAACCAAACCCGGGGGGATGGGCACAGCTGCACCCAATTTACCTCAGATTCTTCAATACTTAACTGAGATGCTTCACAAGGGTCTTTCCTTTTCCTCCATCAAAATTCATGCCTCAGCCATTTCAGCTCATTGCAACACAGAATCGCCCCTCTTCTCTCATCCACTGTTCAAGCAGGACCTCAGAGGGGCCAAAAACTTAAGACCACCCAGGAGAGCACCTACTCCAGCCTGGGACCTTAACTTTGTATTGGAAAAACTTACTCTACCTCCTTCTGAGCCAGCTGCAAATGCAGAGTTGAAATTCCTTTTTTGGAAAACAGCCTTCCTTTTAGCCATCACTTCAGCAAGAAGGGTGTCTGAATTACAGGCCCTTCTGGTAGTGGAGCTTTTCATCATCTTTCATGCAGACAGGGTGTCCCTCAGGACCAATCCCTCCTTCATGCCCAAGGTAGTATCCAATGTGGCTCTTAATCAGTCCATTCATTTGCCAACTTTCTTTTCTAATCCACAGAACAAAGGGGAATGGATATTGCACTCCTTAGATGTGCACAGACAACTTAGATTTTACTTGGACATGACTAAACCTCTCTGGAAATCTGAACAGCTGCTGGTGGCATTTGCTGCAAGGGCAGAGAGGAAGGCCATTTCAAAGGAAACCATTTCTAAATGGATAGGCCATTGCATTCATTTCTGCTATAAGCACCATGGAAAACCTATCCCACAGGGGATAAGACCACATTCTACCAAGGCTGCATCTACCTCTACAGCCTTTCTCAGAGGTGTCACTACCCAGGGACATCCTAGAAGCTGCTACTTGGAGTTCTGTACATACTATCACCAAGCATTACACTTTGCCAATTGTCTCTAAATCCAGAGCTGGTTTTTCCACTGCGGTCTTGCAGGGCCTTATAGCTGGTCCTAATGCTATCTAAATTCCTCCTCCCATCATTAGCTTTGGGAATCTGTCCAAGTATGATGAATGCAACAGTGAAACACGAAGAACATAGTACAGTTGTGTACACTTACCATAAATGTAGATGTTCAAATGTATTCACTGTTGCAGTCCTGGTTACCCTCCCTCCAGCCCCCTAACTTCTTTTGGCTATACCTCCATTCCTTTTTACTATGCTTAAAAGCTTTTTGGTGTATTTGCTTTTTTGTTGGAGGTATAACCTTGTATATATATTTAATTGCTTCCCATTAGGGGGGCACCTGACATCTGGAGCAAGAAAAATTTATGTAATGGCGTCGGCTGCATGCTTTATTCCCCTGACTACCTGACGTCATGGAAGATGAGACAGCAACTGACGCAGGACCCAATAATTTGATAATCAGGCCGACTGAGGGCTACTGTAAGCAGATAACCCAAATGTGATGACTGCAACAGTGAATACACTTGAACATCTACATTTATGGTAAGTGTACACAACAGTACTTTCTGTCTTCTGCACCTAGCCATGGGTAATCACCACAAGGTACCTCACAGGGTGGATCTACTCATACAGGACAAAAGGGGTCTCTAATTCATCCTTGTTTGTCCACTCTTCAACTGACATGATAGGATTTTGATCTCTTTTTTGTTTTTTTTTTTCATTCCAGATCTCGGCAATATTGTAGTTGAGGGCCTCATTAGTTCGTTTTGCGCAGAAGTGGGCGTGTTGCAATTTGAGTGCCAACCCGGTCTGCATATTTAATTTGCTTGTGCATACATGATATGAAAATATTAAATGTACACAAACGGTTAATACGGTATCACCCAGGAAGCTGTTCTTAGTAAAGGTCCTGCCAATGATATTGAGGAAGAGTAGGCTGTGACACCTGCACCAAAAATGAGTCCGTTTGGGCATTAATTGGGACAGTGAACCATCGCATTCAGACACTGACAAAGAGAACTATTATGCTACACAGTAAAAAGCCTGATGACATGTGTTTTGACGGTTTTGTTTCTTTGCTGATTATAGTATATATTATTAGTGCAATAAAACTTGTCAATTACAGATGTTGGTAACAGTTTACTGTTAAATTTACTGTCATATTACATGTCAGTGCACTTTTTCTTCGGTTGTACATTCGGAGGGAATGCATATTCATGAAGACATGTCACGGGGGTGGGTTTTGGGCGGGGCTTGCTACTGCGCATCTGGTGAGGCCCTCAACTACAATATCGCCCAGATCTCTAGGTTTGGCTGTTTCCAAACAAACAATTTCTTCATGGATCTGTAAAGCCAGTTCTTTTTATTACTTTGTTCATAGGAAGAGCCTTTCTGCTTCTTATATGGCTCATTCTACCAGGGCTGTGGCTTTCTCAGATGCTTTTTTTTTTAAAGGCTTAGATGCCAGTTCCATCCTTGAGGCTGTTATTTGGACCTCTGTCCATACCTTTATTAAGCATTACAAATTGGATGTTGTTTCCAGGGCTAGAGCTGGCTTTGCCAGCGCTGTCTTGAATGGCTTTCTTCAGGGCTCTTCTGGGCCTTCCTCTTCCCAGATTTCTTCTTGAGCTTTTGTACTTTCCCTTTAGTGAGGAATACTGCAACAGTTATATGGAAGGACATAGTATAGTTGTGTAAAATCTTACCATAATAGTAGATGTCCTTGAACTGTTGCAGTATTTGCTCCCTCCTCCCACTTTTTCGTTAGTCCTCCTCCTTTTTTCCTTCTGGATGCACGTGTTCCTCCTTTTCTCCTTGGAGTGTTGTTCCTCCTGGAGATTTTCAGTTCTGAGGTATGCATGTCCGTATGTCACCTTTGTCTTACACCGTGAGCAACATCCTTACAATCCTAAGGCTTTGGTATACTGGCCAGATGTTGGGCTGCCCTTGGTAGGGGATCCCCCTTCAATGAGAAGTACTGAAACAATGAAGATAAGGGCATCTGTTGTTATGGTCAGATTTTACACAACTGTACTTTAGGACATGTCCTCCTGCATGTCCCTCAAGATTTTACTTCTCAAGTTGTTTACTCCCATGTGTCATAGTCATACTTGTCAGGAGTTAGGGTCCTTGTAGTGTCAGGAGTCCTGGCACCTGAAAGACAACTCACTGTAACCTTTTTCTTGTCCAGCTAAGGGGGAGCTGAGTCAGTGTGCCTGACAGTAGAATTGCCTGTCACTAAAATTGTTTATGTTGCTATTGCTGTTTTTCGTAGTGGTAGATTTTGAGTGTTATTTGCTTAGGGTGACCCTTTATGGTAGGTATGCATGAGGTGGTTGACTGCCCTGATTTTTTCTGAGACTTAATCTTATTTCTAGGAGGCTATGTGACTGATGTTGTTATAGCCTCAGTATAAGACATTTTGGTTTGATTAGTGAAGGATTGTGGTGAATGTGAATGAAGCATATAGGGGATGTTTGTTGGTGAGAGGGAAGCCTCCAGAAAAATTAGTTATGGACAGCTCTTACAGATGGAATTCTTATAGGTTCATACTAGGCTATCTGCCCTAGGGCATTTATAAGCTTAGCTAGTGTGTTTGGCTTTCGCCACCCATTTTAAATTAATTTTGCTATGCCCTTTTTCGAGGTTAGTATACTGTACGTCTGTCTAACAGTGATACAAAAGTGATACCCGGGGTAAACCTACAATCTCCCATCCACTCATCAAGATTCCTCTTGAAGAGAGTCAATGAGGGACTCTGCCTAACCTGGACTGGGATTTTATTCCAGAGTGAAGGGAGCCTCTGGGTTATGAATCTGTCCCTCCAGCAAGTCCTATTTATTTCAGTGCTGAGGTTCAAGTCTCTCGAGTTCGTAGCTCGATGGGATTTGGATTTTCTGAGTTGCAGTATGTCCATTAATTCCGGGTTGGACATGGCTTTATATGTCAGGCACAGATCGCCTCTGAGCAGGCGGTATGCCACTGAGTAGAGCTGGAGTTTCTTTAACCGAGCAGCATATGGCATCTGTTTGAGCCCTTTGATCCTCTTGGTGAGGTACTTTTGGGGTCTTTTCAGTTGCTGCAGGTGTCTGGTAAGGTACATCCCAAAAGGGGCATTGTACTCAATTATGGGCCTGATGAGGGATGAGTAGAGAGGCACGATGACCTCGCCTGATCTATATGTGAATCCCTTCATGATTAGGTGGGCTATATAACATGTTTTTCTAACCACTTTGGCCACGTGGTTGTCAAATGAGAGATTGCTATCAACTTGGGTCCTCAGGTCCCTAATTACTTCTTCTGTACTTAATGGATTACCACCTATGTGGTAATTTGTGGGTACTTTGTTTTTGCCAAAGGGGATGACTATATACTTTTTGGCGTTTAGCATGAGGCCATGGCTCTGGCACCAGTTGTCTGTTTCTATGAGGCCCTTTTGGAGGATGCTTGTGTCTGCTGGAGAGTTGATTATGGCACCCAGTTTGCAGTCATCTGCGAACTTGGTCAGCCACAGTTCTTCCGTGTTGGCCTGTACCTCCGAGAAATATATACCGAACAAGAGAGGTCCCAGGACTGAGCCTTGTGGGACGCCACTTGTAACTGGTTTGGAGTCTGACATGGCTCCAGCAATTCTAACCATGTGGGTTCTGTCCTTGAACCAGTTTGCAACCCATCTAATGACATAGGGGGTTATATTTAAGCTGGTGAGCTTATCTATAATGCCCGAGTGGGGTATTGTATCGAAGGCTTTTGTGAGGTCCAGGTAGGCTGTGTGGACCACCTTCCCCTAGTCAATGGCCTTGGTGACTGTTTCAAAGAAATCGACCAGGTTTAAGAGGCAGGATCTGCCCTTAACAAAGCCAAACTGGGTAGGATCCATTGTCTGTAGGTCCCCAATATCTTTATTTATGAGGTCCATGATGATCCTTTCCATAGCTTTGCAGACCAAGCTAGTCAGGCTTATGGGCGATAGTTTCCAGGATCCGTTGAGGCACCACCTTTGTGGAGAGGGACCACTGTTGCTGTACGCCACTCTTTGGGTACATAGCCTGTAGTAAGGCTGAGATTGAACAGTAGTTTTATGTTTGGGTTTAGCTCTTCTTGGAGTTCATGTAGGACACAGCCCGGGACACTGTCTGGTCCCATTGATGCTGTGTTTTTGCTTTGGAGGGCGGCACTTACCTGAGCATCTGAGATGTCAGGGGCCAGCACTCTGCTGGGATAGATATTTGCCCTTTTGGTGGGGGGGGGGGGAGTTTGCGCTGAACCTGTTAGCTAGGATGTTGGCAATGTCTGTGGGTTCAGTATATTTTTTGTCATTTTGGTCTAATTCTGAGCATATATGGGAATTCCCACCCAGGTTCCTAACATAACTAAAGAAAGCCTTGTGATTATCCTTAGTGTCCTGTGCAATTTTTCTCTCGAAGCTGGCCTTAGACGATTTTATGAGTGCCCGTAGTTTTTTACTAATACTGATCAGAGATGCCTTCCCTTTTTGGGATTTTGCTCTATCATGTAGTAGCTTCCTCTTCCTATTGTATAGTTTGTTTATGGCTGGGGTCCACCAGACAGGACGTCTGCCTTTGGAGGATTGGGTCTTGGTTTTATTTGGGATTGCATGATCCATGCATTCCTGAAGGTGTTCATAGAATGTGTTTATAAAGGATTCTGCGGTCTGGGCCGTATTTTCCACAGGCCTGGGAGCTTTGAAGGATTCCACCTCAGTTTTGAGGATTGTGAAATATGCTTTAGAGAAGTTTTTCACTGTGGTTTTCTGGGCAGGGGGTGGGGTCGGGATGTGAATATCCAGTGAGATTAGTTTATGGTCTGATCTTACCAGTGAGGGATACACTTCTGGTCTGGAGCATAGAGTCCCCATGTTGGTGATGATCAGGTCCAGTATGTTTTCCTCTTGTGGGAGTGGTAACAAGTTGTTCCATAGCATTTGAGTTTATAAATTCTAGGAACCTTTGGGCTAGGGTGTTGGAGCTAGAGTAATGCTCCCAGTCTATGTTTGGGTAGTTAAAGTCGCCCAATATAATGGTGTTTGGAGAGACCTTCATATTTTCCAGTGTTCTCAGGAAGGCCGAGTGGGGTTCCTGGGTTTGGGAGGGTGGTCTGTATCAGGCTATAAACTGGAAGGCAGTTTTACCCACTGTTAGTTGCGCATGGATAGTCTCTGATGCTTCATGCTGTGCCACCAACCTGGAGGTGTGGTATCTTTGACGAATATTGATACTCTCCCTCTTTTTGTGGTTCTGTCCAAGTTTTGGGGCCGAAAAGCATGGTATGAGGTATAACCTGGTAGTGCTGGGGTGCTGTCGGGAGCCTTGAACCAGGTTTCTGTTACTGCACAGATATCTATGTTCTCCATGCTAAGGAGAGTTTCGAGTGCGTGCATCTTGAGGTTTAGACTTCTGGAGTTGAGTAGCATTACTCTTAGTTTCTTATCCCTTGTGATACCTATGGAGGTGGGTTTGTCTTTTGAGCCTTGCCTAATAAAGGCACTATGGGGGTAGCAAGAGCCTTTGCCAATATCCGAAAGCCCAGGGGTGACAAGTGCAAGCCGTCCCTAGCGAAGCATCGTGGTTTGTCGAGCATGTCATCCCAGGCTGACAGGCATTGGATCCCCTTTGAATGACGCCAATACTTAAGCCAATTGTTGAAATTGATCATCTTGTCTTCATATTGTGGCATCATTCTTGGTGAGGGTAAGATGCTACTCAAGGTCAGGGTCATACCGGCCTGGGCTACATTCTCAGAGAGCTCCTCTGTCTCTTTTCATGTAGTCCAGGGAGGTACGTCTCAGGTCATTCACACCAGCATGGACAATGACTGAGTCATATTTGTACTTGCCTTGGAGTGACCTGAGTGCTTGTGTTATGTGGCGGATCCTAGCGCCCGACAGGCAGCTCACAGTGACCTTCTCCTTGTTCAGCCTGGTGAGCGGGACGTCAGTGTGCCTGATGATAGAGTCCCCTATTACAAGTGTATCAGGTGTGTTGTTTAGCCTTAAGGGCTGTGACTGTTTGGCACACTTGCTTTGTGAGCTATGTGTTGCACGTGTTTTGTTTTGGGGTAGCGGTTGCTTGAGTGTCTGCTTTGGAGGTCTCTGCTGCTTAGGCAGAGTTTTATTCAGAGCCTCCGAGTATGCTTTTGTGTGTTTGTGTTTGGTTTGCTGATGTTCTTCATTCCACATTGCTGCAGTCCTAACTATTGGGGAATGCCACCGCTGT
Source organism: Protopterus annectens (assembly GCF_019279795.1). Lineage (NCBI taxonomy): Eukaryota > Metazoa > Chordata > Ceratodontiformes > Protopteridae > Protopterus > Protopterus annectens. The sequence continues at coordinate 827,795,344 of NC_056741.1, read as the reverse complement.
CCAGCATCGGTCAGTAGCAATCAATACGTCTGGTATAATGCGTCTTATCAGACTCTTTTGCCATACGCCAGCCCAACGTTTGCGCATGACCCGTTCTGAAAGTTTGAAATTTTGTGCATGCGGTCCGGCTGCAGCAATTTTAAGTGAAATGGGGAATATTTGAAAGTTTCTTGCTCAGTATTGGCGGATGTCAGAAAAAGTGAATAACTGTATTTCTTGTAGGAAACATTTACCTCATGAGGTGATACATGCGCACAATAATAACAAGTGCGGGCCTGAGTATTTTATGGGGTTTGGATGCACAGCTCATGCTAGATTTAACAAGCGCACTATTAAGAGATTGAACTGTATGCCAGGTTGTGTGTTTGGGAAGCGTTGTAATTATAAGATGCGATGGAGAGAACGGCGCCGGCTTCCAGTTAGCAGGAGGCCAAACGACAAAAGCCTAAAATTTGCTGGGAACCGGCAGTCCTTCGCGCTAAAAAACGCAAAGACTCAAGCAGCGGAGTAGGGCCATGATGTCTCAGTCCCAGAGCTCAGGGAGAGACTTTACTGTTGGAGCCGGTCTCGGGAGGAAGTAGGCCTCTCGGGGGAGAGAGAGTGGCTGTTCTTCCCTCTCTTCCTAAGCAGGTTAAGAGCAGGCCACTTCAGTTTCCAGGGGCTTCTTTTGAGGCAGACCAAGTTTAGCTTCTGTGAGGGGTTTCTCTTTCCAAGGCTCTCCGAGGGCCTAGAAACATGTCTTAAAATGGCAGAAGTTTGAGTTACTATGATTGGGGTTCTGCACACACCTCTGATATTAAAGACCCTAGGTGGAACCTGAGTTTGAGGTTTTTGAGCAGTACTCGGAGGCTTGAGTCTTGCCTGAAGACTTTGCGGAAGTTGAGCAATTATTCTGGCTCTGAGTCTTCGGATTGATCTCCTTCTGCTTCTCCTCCTGATTTTTTCCATTTCAGAGATGATACTTCCATGGAGACATTTCCTCCTAGGAAGGTTTCATTTTTCTCTGATTCCAGAAAGACTTGGAAATTCATTTTAAAAGCATATAGGCCTTTAGCTCTACCTCCTGTTTTTGAGGCTGGTGGAAAGATGTTACCCCAGCATAGGCCCTGAATCTGGTCTTTGCCTTTGAATCAGTTAAACCCGATGTGGTATTATAGGGTGCCTGAAGCTCATAAGTGTCTTTTTAAGAGTCTTAATGGGACCAGAAACTGTCTCTCAGGGGCCTAATAAGTATCTTTTAAGAGGCCTAAAAATCCTGTCCTCCTGATAAAGAGGCAGGAGCTTTGGAGGCCTGGGGAAAGAAAGTGTACTTCCCTCCTTTAGCCAGAGGGGCACATTGAACTGTCAGTTTCACATGTTGAAATATCAAATTTATCTTCTTTCGCAGTTGAAATCTAAGGTGGATGTTAAAACTGAAGGTATTGAGTGTAAAGGTTGCAGGATTTGGTTCATGGCTGTCTGAACAGGTGATAAACATTCCTTACGGTGTGGTTTTGATGCTGTGCAGGCCTCACTCAGGGTAGCTGCCACTGGGTCTATTCTTGTGTGGCACATACAGCTGAGGTCAAGGCTGGGTGGGCATGTTAAGACAAGGATTTGGATGCTCCTTTACAGTACGATGTGTTGTTTGGTTAAGCCACTGTGGAGGCAGGTTTTGAAGAAAATGGAGGACAAGGCTAGAATCTGTGCAAACTGTTTGCGATTTTTGCAGGTGCGGCCTCCGAGAAGTTTAGTGAGGAATTGACTAACTGTTAATGGACTTATCCTGCTTATGATTCCCAGTCTGGGGTGAGGATGGGCATTGGTAGGGAGCAGAGCTCAGGGTTCATTAGGCCTAGGACAGGGTAGCCCTGCTCAGACTTCTGGAGTGAGGGCGGGGTCAGTCCTTCCTGTGGACTCAGACCCAGCCAGCCTGCTCTGGTCTCGAATGCATTCAGTACCTGCAGCACCTTCCACGACCCAATCTTCTCTCAAAAGAAAAGTGTCCCAAATTACCCAAGACTGATGGGTTTCAAATATTATTCACCAGTTTGGGTTTATTTCCATACTTGCGCCCTGGGTTCACATTATAGACATCCTCCTCTTCAAGAACAGAACTCCTGCGCCGTCCTCTATTTGGCATGCATACCAAGGGGCCATTTCAAAGAACAGAGAGGCTTCTCTATTTATTTTGTTTATTCTCATAGCCATTTAAGTACCAAGGAGGGAACGCATTGGAGACCAATTTCTTACCTTATCCTTCCTCAACCTTATCTGGAGGGAACCAAGTTCAAAATGTTCTGATTTACTTGGCTTTTTTACCTCTGCTGGGCAGATCACTGGATCAGGACTTTAGTCTCAGGGAAGCACCTTCATGTGCCAATAAGAGATCACTGGATCTGCAAGGAAGTCCTCTTCATGTTCATTCAAATTCTCATTATCGGTTCTCTCTGCATTGCTGGCTTCTACTGCGCCCAATGTGTTCCACAAGGTTCCTTTAGTTGGAGCTTACTTCAGGTAAAAAGAATCAAATCTATCGCTTACTTGGGCTGTCTCAGGATTCTGGCTCAAGAAAAAGAAGATCTTCCGGCATCTGGAATAGCATCGACTGCCTGAAAGATGCCTGAGGTATTCTGTGAGCGAAATAAGGGTCAGTCTGGTACCTCTCCAAGACAGATAACTTTACTGCAAAAGAGACTGTCTACAGCAGCCAAATCAAGTTTTTAACCTTGGTGACACTGAAAAGTCTTTCCAGTTGCTGTCATCTATCTCTTCAGTCAAGGGCTGACTATGAGACAGTCCTTCAATATAGGGTCTATCGGGCTGACTGCCTGGGTGTACAATGCTCTTAAACTACATAACAAGAGGAAGGGCTGGTGGTATCTCAAAATCTGTGGACACAGCCTGCCTTGGTTGCTGATATCTCAAAAATAATACTGCGGCTAAAAGGAATTTTGTGTGGGTGAGGACACAAGAATGTCACTAAACAAAGGGACTCTCTGCTTGGCCGGCCAGAGAATGTCACCAGATTCACGACAGATGCTCAGACTCTGCATGGAGCTCATCTAAATGGAAAGATTCAGCAAGACAAGTGGCCTGCCAGATAGCAACATCTACATATCAACATGAAGAGATGTTAGCAGTTCAGTTTGCATTAATTGCATTCAAGGAGTTACTTCTTCCAGGAGCAGGCAGTTCAGTTAACAGACAACACAACTGTCATAATGATAGGGATCAACAAGCGAGGGTACATTTTCAGACAACTGACTTTCAGACAAGCACATCACTATGGGAGACTAGCTCGCTCTGCAGCTAACTCTTCCAGGCAAAGGTTTCATGGAGATCAGCACAGAACTCCTTAAACAGGGTATTAGCAGGCAGTCATGGATCTACGAGTGGAAGCTTAATCTTCATGTATTTCAAAAAATTGACGATTGTCATGAGACTCCAGACTTCCATCTGTTCGCTTCTCCACTAAACCGCAACTGCCAAAGAAAGTTTGCGAAGGATTTCATCACAGCTTGGAGCTGCCAAAGTGCTCTTTTCTTCATTGGAAAATACCATGTATGCCTTTCACCTCTGCCTCTTCTTCCAAAGGGTGTTCATCATTCGAACAAGACAAGCCAGGATGGTTTTAATAGCTCAGATTGTGCCTCGGCAACACTGGTACCCATTATGATTTTATTAGCCTCAAGGAAACTCCATGGCCACCCTTACCTCACACCTATTTGTCTCGGAAAGAGACGGTCATCTATATAATGTCCAGCACACTCTCTGTCTCTAATGACCTGGCATCTGCTTTATTTCGAAAGACAGTTCTACATCTAGCTTCCTCAACAAGTTTTAAGTGTGATTAGCTTCCTCAGAAGACCTAGTACAAGTTTTATATGCAACAGAAAAATGGAAAAGAGTTAGTGTTTTTCAAAAAGCAGCAAACAAAAAATTTGATTACTTTCAAAAATGGAGTGCATTATCTTCAATATCTTGAGGTTACTGGACAAGGTTTGTCTTTGAGTTCCATTACTGAGTTGTCTGCAACAATTTCAAGCTCACTTCCATTTATGACCCAACATTGTTTATCCTTTGTTCCAAGCTGTGACCCACCAAAGAACAAAGAATCCTGGACCCACGTGAAACTCTACTCCTAGCAGGATCTCGAACATGTTGGAAAACTTTTTACTCTACAACCTTTTTGGTCTCTGACTGCTGCTGAATTGACTTACTGCATGGAAGACTGCTTTTTGTTGGCCATTACTTCTGCAAGGGTTTCTGGAGTTTTTTTTCCTTATGGCAGGCTAGCCTTTTTGATTTTCATAGGGATAGGGTATCTTCACGTGCTAATCCTTCCTTAATCTAAGGTGGTTTCTGGCACTACTTCAAACCAAACTATTAAATTTCTACATAGTATTTTCCCAAAGCAAAGGGAAAGATTTTGCACACTTTAGATGTGTACACAGGCTATTGCGTTATTATTTGAGCAGGACTAGAGGATTTTAGGCGATCAAGTATTATGTTTGTTCTTTTGCTGAGTTTAAAGGCAAGCCTGTCAAAGTTGTTTGTTTCTTTTGCTTTGAGCTATTTTGCATTGCATTTTTGTTGTTCCATCATGATTTCCTCATCCAGCACTGGGTTAGGCCTCATTCCACTGGGGCCCATGCCACTTCCCCAGATTCCAGCTGAAATTGGCAAACTACGCACTGCTATTTTAGATATTACTTGGAGTTCAGTGCATACTGTCTCTAAACATTATTTTGTTCCTCTCTGCTCTAAGTCTAGAGGCTGGTTTGCCACAGCTATTTTGCAAGGCATGTTGTGTCGGTTCCTGCTTTCCTTATGATTTTTGCAAGGCCTTACACTCTGCTTGGATTCTGCAATAGATTAGGACTGCAGCAATATGGAATGAAGAACATAGTACCTACAGTTACTACCATAATGTAAGATGTTGAGGATCCCACATTGCACCGCAGTCCAATTTTCCTCTATCTTCATGTTTAGGGGTGGTTTGTTGAGTGAGGGATTGTATTCTGCTAATTGTTCTGTATGTATATATATTTTTTGGTATTTTATATCTTTTGGTTTTGGCCTTATCTTTTCATATATACTTTTTGCAGGGGGCAAGAAGTTTTGGAGGATATGGCGTGGTCCATGCGCATTGAGTACCCTGGCGGCAAGCGTCGGTCTGGCCACGCCCTTGACCCGGCGTCAGCCTCTCTTTGATATTCGAGACGTTGGACAGCGGACTGCACCGACGCCAGCCATACTGCTGGCATTCAACACAGGCTCTTTGTGGTAGGTCTATGTGAGACTGGAATTGTAGTGAGTGTGGTTTCCTTCTCCTCCTGACTGGTTACGCCAGTACTGAGTTGAGAGAGCTTAGCCTCCAGTTTGGCTATATGGTTGCATCTCTCACATGTGTTGGAATTTGTTGGGAGGAGGAGAGGGTTGTCTGTGTACATGAGGCAGTTGTAACATTGCCTCAAGATTCCCAGATTCACCAGCTGGACCGGAGAGGAGATTGACAACTGACCTTTGGACATTCTAGAATAGTGCTGAAAATATGTTTATCTTCAAGTACAGGGCAGTTAGTACACTGTCTTAGCAGATGTAGTGCTAAAAGGTTGGCAGCAGAGGTAGAACTGCCAGGCTGTCCTGTCTTATCCAGTGTTTAGGTGGTTAGACAAGTAAAATAAGTACAGCAGAGGGTTATAATGATAGAATACACAAAATATACAGTAGGCTCTCCACTAAATAGTAGTCTTTCTCCAGAAGTTGCAGATTTTAAAAGTGAGATGGGGATAGAAAAGGTCTTCTAGATATTGCCTTGTGTTCTAAGCATGCAGGAAGATATGAAATAGAGGGTAACACAGGCTTTAGCAGCCTACGTGGATTTTCATTTTGATCTCCTAGTGGTCCCAAGAATGAGCAGATGAGACTGGGAGGAGCTTCCAAAGGCAAATTTATAATTCAGTCAGACAGCTCAAGAGATGCTAAGTATAAAATGCAACATGAGTTGGTTGTGTGGGCATTCATTATTCTGAGTCTGTGGAGTAGAGTGGAAAAGTAAAAGTAGCTTAAAGATTGTGTTTAAAGGCGCAAAACATGCTTCTTTTCAAACATAAAAGTGTTCACATGCATCTTTGTTTGCAAATACTTTTATGTGTGAAAAGAAAAGTGAGATTTTAAGACATTATATTCCTAATACGGAAGACTAAATGTAGTAATCCATGTTTACAGAATTAAAATTCATAGGAGGACAGGGAGTTATCTCATTCAGAGTTCCAGCTGTAGTTCCGCTGGTTTAGCACAGGTAAGTAATTGTAAATTACTGACTTCACAAAAGCACAAACCAAAGAAATTACCAGCGTGGTCCAAAGGTCTGTAAGGTAAAATCCAAGAATCCAACAAAACAAAACCAGAGCGACCACTACGGCTAAGGCTTCCAATTTTAATGAAACAGAAACATCAGTTTAAAACATACAGAAGGATAAGCGCTTTCACGTAGTTGACTACGCTTCATCAGATCCTAAATAACACTGCTCAAAAGACACTTTATATACCATTTTAATACTAAAACAAGTACACCAATTACAGCTTATTGAGCAATCAAACAGCAACAATTAAAAACAATTGAAACCAATAAAACAGTCAGGACTTCTTGATTTTTCTGCTGCCCCTTGCTACTAATTCAGGTTTTATACAGACAGCAACATTAAATCCTGGCTGTAAATGAGCTTGCATTCTTAGAATCCATCTAAGTTCAGTCCTTTCTAGAATATTATTCCTATTGCCCCCTCTAGTAGTTATTTTTAAGGGCTGCTACACCCTAAAACTAAAAGTGTGCATGTTGTTCTCAGTGACCTGTTTGACTAACGCATTCTGTACATTCCTATTTTTAATATCATAGTTTCATAGTTTAGTACTAGGCTATCTGCCCTGGGGCATTTATAAGCCTAGCCATAGTGATGTGGCTTTCGCCACCCCATGTAATGGTACAAAAGTGTACAGAATAGATTTAGAATACTGTGCCTCTGTCTAGTAGTGACACAGTGAAGACCCCCTTACATAATAGAATTAGTTTACTGTGCCTCTGTCTAGTAGTGACACAGAGATCACCCCCGGGGTAAACCTACGATCTCCCATCCACTCATCAAGATTTCTCTTGAAGAGAGTCAGTGAGGGGCTCTGCCTAACATGAACTGGGATTCTGTTCCAGAGTATGGGAAGCCTCTGAGTTATGAATCTGTCCCTCCAGCATGTCCTATTCATGTTTGTGCTGAGGTTTAAATCTTTAGCTCTCGTGGTTCTGATGGATTTGGATTTTTTGAGGTGGAGCATGTCCATCAATTCCTGATTGGACATGGCCTTGTACGTCAGGCACAGATCACCTCTGAGTAGGCGGTATGCTACTGAATAGAGCTGGAGTTTCTTTAGTCTGGCAGCATATGACATATGTTGGAGACCCTTGATCCTCTTGGTGAGGTACTTTTGGGGTCCCACCAGCTGTTGCAAGTGATGGATGAGGTACATACCAAATGGGGCATTGTACTCAATCATGGGCCTGATAAGGGAGGAGTACAATGACCTCCTTTGATCTGGATGTGAATCCCTTCATGATAAGGTGGGCAAGGTAGAAAGTCTTTCTAACCACTTTGGCAACATGGGTGTCAAATGAGAGGTCACTATCGACTTGGGTCCCCAGGTCTCTGATTACTTTTTCCGTACTCAGTGGGTTACTGTCTATGTGATAATTTGTGGGTACTTTGTTTTTCCCAAAGGGGATGACTATACATTTTTTGGCATTTAGTTTAAGGCCACCAGTTGTCCGTTTCAGTGAGGCCTTTCTGTAGGATGTATGTGTCAGCTGTGTATCGACTATGGCGCCTAGTTTGCAGTCATCTGCAAACTTTGTCAGCTACAACCCTCCCATGTTTGCTTTCACATCTGAGAAATAAATGCCGAACAAGAGGGGTCCCAGGACAGAGCCCTGTGGGGCACTACTTGTGACTGGCTTTGAGTCTGACATGGCTCCAGCGATTTTGACTTTATGGGTTCTATCCTTTAGCCAGTTTGCAACCCATCTTGTGACATATGGATTTACATTTAAGCTGTTGAGCTTATCTATGATGCCTGAGTGGAGTATTGTGTCGAAAGCTTTAGCCAAGTCCAGGTAGGCTGTATGGACTGCTTTGCCCTTGTCAATGGCTCTAGTGACTGTTTCGAAAAAGTCAACCAGGTTCAAAAGGCAGGATCTGCCCTTTACAAAGCCGAACTGAGTGGGATCAAGTGTCTGTAGGTCCCCAATGTCTCTGATGTCCTTCAAGGATGCATCTGCAGTCCTTACATATGGGTTGTCCTGCCTCAGGCAGCTCTTCGGTCGGCCGGATTCCAAAGTCTGGGTCTGGCGTCGGCTGATGTCGCCCCTTCCTTAACGTCAGAGCGCCTGGGGTATAAAAGAGTCAGCCGACGCCATCTTCCTCAGTCTTTCTTGCCACATGGTGCCCGAAGCAGAAGCAGTTCGCAAGTGCCGGTCGGCCAGCTCCTGTAGATTCAGCTACCGAAGACTTCAAAAAGCTAAGTACCCCGTTGGGGACTCTTTCTTGCCTCAGCCGATGTCAGATCAAACGCTTAAAGTTAATAATTGCTTGACTTGTGGGAAACAAATACCTCATAAGGATTTCCATTCCTACTGCCTCCCTTGCCTAGGCCCAGACCACGACGTCTCGGCCTGTACTGCCTGTGCCTCCTTTAATCGACGCACTCTTAGGCGTCAGTCGGAGTTTGCAGAGGAATTTTTTGGGGCTAGTTTCTCTTATAAAATGCCATCGGAGACTCCGACTTCTCATTTAACCAAAAAACGGAAGGACAAGGACAGACACACGCGGGCTGTGGTTTCGGCTGAAACCACGCCTAGGCCTACCGCAAGTGTCTCTGTCTCTGCTGAAACAGAGTCCTTGGTACTTCCGACCGTGGAAACAGTACAACCGACAGCCTCGGCCCCGGAGGCTTCTTCTGAGTCGGTTATGGATTTACTGTCGGAAACCGGTGTTCAGGAAACTACCGACACCATTCCCTTAGACAAGACTACCCCAGCACATGGAGCAGCCAGGCCCCCTGCATCCATGTCCATTAAAGCATTCACTAGGGCTAAAGCTGCTAAGCAACAAAATACTCTGCCTCCCAAAACAATTTCTCAGGGATCCACTACAGGTTCACAGATACTAAGTTTGGCTGAGGATCTTATTTCCTTAATCAGGGGATCCCAGCCTCATCCGGACAGGGGCTCTCAACCCCCTCTAGACAAAAGGCCCAGGGCTGAGTCCGCTGATCCTCAGTCCTCTGATGGCTCTGCTCTATTAGATTACCAGGAGGAGGCCTTCACGGCCTACGAGGATTCTGATGCAGAGGAATCCATTCCCTCTGCCTCCCCTCCTGAAGAGCTGTCCTTTGGAGAGAGACCCTTCACTCCATGAGAGAGCATTTCCAATGGCAGGGCCAGGAATTCTCCGATTCCAGGAAGAGATTAAGGACTTTTCTTCATTTACCTCAGCATAGACCTTTGGCTATTCCTCCTGTTTTAAGTGTCATTGATGATGTGTATTCTGAGTCTAGCACTACCCCTGACACCCTTCCTCCGGCTCCTGCTAAACCCGATAGGTACTACAGGGTCCCGGACTCGCATCATTTCCTTTACAAGGCCCACTCTGCTGACCCAGAAACTATTTCCCAGGGTCCTAAAGGGGTTGCAGCTGCCACTACTAAAAATCCACTCCCCTCTGAAAGGGAGTCCAGGGCTTTAGAGAGATGGGGTAAAAAAGTGTATACTTCTTCCACTCTGTCTATGAGGGCTTTAAATTGTCAGTTTCATATGATACAGTACCAAGAGTATTTGTTGGATGAATTGCAGAAAAGCTGTCTTCTCCTGAACCCCTAGACCATAAGTCACTTCAGGATCTGGTACATAATTCACAACAGGTTAGCAACCATTTCTTGCAGTGTGGTTATGATGCATTGGAAGCTTAATGTAGGTCAGCAATGACAGGTGCAGTCATACGTAGACATGCTTGGCTGAAGGAACAATCGCTGCCAGATCATGTTAAGGCTAAGCTTCTGGATGCTCAACTAGAAAAGCAAAAGTTATTTGGCTCCACTGCTCAGGAGGTCTTAAAGAAATTTGAGGAAAAGGCTAAATCCGTACAAACCGTCAAAGATTTCCTCCAGGTACAACCACCAAGATTCAGCAGAAATTGGCCTTCTAAGAATTGGTCCTTTCCGGAAGAGAGATATCAAAGAGGCAAGAACAGGCGTGCCAGAGGTAGAGGGCAAGCTAGAGGCTCCTACAGAGGACGTCAATGGCAGCCTCCTAACCAGCGAGGTAGTGCAGGACCAACAACTGCTGCACAAGGACAGACTCGATGACTTCACCTTGATCCCGCCAACCAGGGCTCAATTAGAAGCACCTTTGGGCGGAAAATTGTATTTATTCTCAAGAAATTGGCACAGTATTACAAGGGACAAATGGACACTGCAAATAGACAAAGGATACAGGTTCCATTTCCATACATTACCAAAAAGAAAAGGAATGCCAAACCTGCCACCAAATCAAAGGGCAGAGGCTTTAAAACAAATTGCCAACCTATTGCAAATGAAAGCTATAGAAAAGGTTCCTCTCCCAGAACAAGGCCAAGGATTTTATTCCAGACTATTCCTTGTCCCAAGAAAAGAAAAACAATGGAGGCCTATTCTCGATTTGTCCGCACTCAATACTTATCTCATTGTGCCAAAATTCAAAATGCTGACCCTACAGCAACTCCTTCCCATGCTGGGCAAGGGGTCTTGGCTGGTAACTCTAGACCTCAAGGAGGCATACCTGCATGTCCCTATCAGACAAAGTTGCAGAAGACACCTCAGATTTCTTGCAGGTTCAGAGCATTATCAATTCTCAGCATTGCCCTTTGGCTTATCTACTGCGCCCAGAGTATTCACGAAGTGTCTGGCATCAGTAATTGCACACTGCAGACTTCAGGGGATTCAAATATACCCGTATCTGGACGACTGCCTTATACAAGCGGACAGCCAACAAACTTTGGAAAAACATTTGAATTATGCCATCCGCCTTCTGCAGGCCTTGGGATACACAGTCAACATTCACAAGTCAAGACTTGTGCCATCCCAAAGAATAACTTTTCTGGGTGCGGAACTAGATACAACCACCCAAATGGCTTTTCTCACAGAAGAAAAACAAAGACAACTACCGGATTACTTCAAAAATCTGACAAAAACTCAGATGACTGCAAGGAGAATCCTGCAGGCCCTGGGTTACATGGCATCGTGCATTATTCTGATTCCACAAGCAAGGCTGCATATGAGAAAACTACAATGGTACCTAAGGAGTTTATGGTCTCAGCACAATCACAGCCTAGAAACTTTGATACCACTCATTCCATGCCTTCAAAAGGAATTCCTGTGGTGGGCCCAAGCAAGCCAGTCAAACAGGGGTCTGCCTTTCAGCAAACCAGTAACCAGCCAAACCATTACCTCGGACGCTTCAGACCATGGATGGGGAGCACACATGGAGGACAGATGCATCCAAGGACTATGGTCTCAGAAAGAATTAGCATGCACATAAACCAAAAGGAAATGCTGGCAGTGATACATGCAATCGAGGCCTTCAAGCACTTTCTACATCAAGGCCACCTGCTAATAAGGACAGACAATACCACAGTTATGTGGTACATAAACAAGCAAGGAGGTACCCATTCCTACCCTCTTTGCAGACTAGCAATGAATCTTTGGGAACTTTCCCTAAAACTCAATATAGAGCTGCAATCCCAGTTTGTGCCAGGAAAAGACAATATACTGGCGGACAGCCTAAGCAGAAATACCATGGATCCACACGAATGGATGCTACTCCCAGACATCTTCCTTCAGATAACACAATTTTGGGGAAGGCCGGACATAGATCTTTTTGCCTCCCACCACAATCATCAGCTGAAGAAATTCTGATCAAGGACATACCACCCACAAGCATGGAAAGTGGACGCCCTCTCTTTCAGCTGGAATACTCTAACAGTGTATGCATTTCCACCTCTTCCACTAATGACCAGGGTCTTACTGAAAATCAGGACAGAGCAGCCGAAAGTGATTCTAATAGCCCCGGACTGGCCAAGGCAGCACTAGTACCCACTGTTACGATGCCGGTCACACACAACCGTGGCCTCTACCACAATGGTCACTCCTTCTGACACAGCACAATTACAAAACTCTGCACTCCAGCCTGAAAACCCTGCAGCTGACAGCCTGGAGAATACCTTGACTCCTCACCAGGAAAAGCTATCCTAGAGAGTGAAGGATATCATCATGGAAGCTCGCAGACCTTCCATGAGAAAGGCATATTCAGCAAAATGGAAAAGATTCCACACTTGGAGCACCGCAAAGGGCCTAGATGCCATAGTGATGAGCATGGCACATATCCTGGAATACTTGGCAGAAATGCTCCACAATGGCCTTTCTTACTCTTCCATAAAAATTCATGCTTCAGCAATTTCAGCAGAATACAATACTGATCCACCTGTCTTCTCTCATCCTCTCCTAAGGCAGTTTCTAAGAGGAATTAAAAACATCAATCCTCCAAGAAAACCACCAGTGCCTACATGGGACCTTAACTTCATGTTGGAAAAGTTGACTCTACCTCCCTTTGAACCAGCAGCATCTTCAGAGTTACAGTTCCTGTCTTGGAAGACTGCCTTCCTTCTGGCCATAACCTCAGCAAGAAGAGTATCTGAATTGCAGGCACTCATGGCAGTACAACCATTTCTTATTTTTCATCAGGACAGAGTCTCCTTGAGAACCAATCCTTCATTCATGCCAAAGGTGGTATCCAGGGTCTCATTGAACCAAGCTATTCACCTGCCTACCTTCTTTCCAGATCCGCAAAACAAGGAGAAAAACTTCTGCATTCCCTGGACATTCACAGACAGTTACGCTACTACTTGGACAGAACTAAGACTTTCAGAAAAACTGACCAGCTGTTGGTAGCATATGCTGCAGACATCCAAGGCAAATCAATTTCCAAACAGACAATTTCAAAATGGATAAGAAATTGCATTTGATTCTGCTACTCTTATCATGGAAAAACTGTGCCAGCTAACATCAGGCCTCATTCCACCAGAGCCACAGCCACCTCCACAGCCTTTTTAAGAGGGGTGGCTACCAAGGACATTTTAGAAGCTGCTACATGGAGCTCCAGGCATACATTTTCCAAGCATTACAATTTGCCCTTATATTCCAGATCCAGAGCAGGCTTTGCTACGGCAGTCCTGCAGGGCATTTTAGCTACACCATCATTTTCTTAGATCCTACCACCCCAGCTTGGCTATGGTATTCTACCATATGTAAGGACTGCAGATGCATCCTTGAAGGACATAGTACAGTTTTGTACCTACCATAAATGTAGATGTCCGATAGGTATGCATCTGCAGTCAGGTTTTCCCTCCTCCTTCCCTCTGTGGTATTTCTTGGGTACTTATCCCTCTTATAGCTAGCTGGGGTTATCTATTATGGTTTATTTATTTTTTATTACTGTGCATGTTTGGAATATTTTGCATTTCTCCAAATTTAGCCTTCCTTAGAGGGCACCTGGCATCTGGGGCAAGAAAAACTTAGGAAGATGGCGTGCTGACTCTTTTATACCCCAGGCTCTGGCGTCGGGAAGGGGTGACATCAGCCGGCCTTGGGACCCAGACTTTGGAATCTGGCTGACCGAGGGCTGCCTGAGGCAGGACAACCCATATGTAAGGACTGCAGATGCATACCTATTGGACATCTACATTTATGGTAGGTACAAAACTGTACTTTTGACTTCCATAATGATTCTTTCCATAGCTTGCAGACCAGGCTGGTTAAGCTTATGGGTACGTGAATTACAAGGGTCTGTAGAGGTGCCTCCTTTGTGGAGTGGGACCACTGTTGCTGCACGCCAGTGTTCAGGTACATATCCCGTAGTAAGGCTAAGGTTAAATAGCATTTTTATGTTGGTTTAGCTCCTCTTGGAGTTCACGTGTGCACCTTAACGAGATACCGTCATGTCCCATTGATGCTGTGTGCTGAACCTGTCTGCCAGAATGTTGGCAATATCTGTGGGTTCAGTGTTTTTTTGTCATTGTGAACTAACTCTGAGCATATCTGAGGGTTTCCGCCCAGGTTTCTAACATAGCAGAAGAGAAGGCCTTGTGGTTATCTTTAGTGTCCATAGCGATTTTTCTCTCAAGGTTGGCCTTGGATGTTTTGAGTCGGCTTTCGATCTGTAGTATCTGCTCCGATGGCTCATTCCAGGAAGAGGTCGAGGTCTCCTTCCTTGGAGCGATACTTTCGGCTCGCCGCCTCTTCTATCGAACGGAGCCATCGGAGCCGATCTTCAAGGTCATCCAGGTTGTCAGATCATGACCTTGAGAGAGTGGTCAGTAGATTACTCAAGTCACAGGTACTGGCCCAATGCTACACAGTCCGTCTCAGCAGACGACTGTTGGTCCACACCCCGTTACAGTTCCTCCTTCAACTCTACCCCAGAGTTTGGAGTTGGAGTCTTCGGGCATGGTTACTGCTACGGCTGGAGGACGGATACCCCTTCTGTTCCTTCAGCCTCTACTCTTATCTCCTCTTCCTTAGAGGGATTCGTGGTCGGGCTTCCATGGTCTCCTCCGAGGGGTGAGTGGCATCGACCCTTGTCCGAGCCCGCTCTTCCCTTGGAGCCCTCGGCCTGGTGAGCTCGGCTCCGACATCTGCCTCGAGACTTCCCTTCGGTGGTCCCGGAGTTCCTAGCTCTTCGAGCGGTTCTCTCGGACCTGCCTGGGAGGAGCATTGAGGTAATGAAGAGTGTACTGGCCACTGGTATCAGTCAGCAGTCTGTTCCTCAGCTCCTCCCTCTATAGTACCTGCTGACATCTCTGCCACTTCTCTTGCTACAGGACCCAGAGATCCTCCGCCTCAGGTTTCCCATTGGGAATTCCCCCTCTTCCGAGGACTCTCCTGATGTTTCGGGAGATCCTCCTAGGAAGAGGACTTGTAAGAGGAAGCATGTAGACTCCCCCCGAGTCTGTCACTTTGGATACTGACTTTGATGAGTCAGAGGGATCCCCTAGATCATCCTCTGAGGATGTCTCCTTCTCAGACATCCTAGAACTTCTGAAACAGAGGGGAAACTGGCCCACCAACAATCCCTCTGAGGATGAGTCAGTATACCTAGAGGCGTTTGGATCTCGGCCCTCCACCTCCTGGGTGTCTCCGCCTTCGACCCCTTATGCAGGTTATTGCACGAAAGGCGTGGACAGCTCCTGACTCTGTAGAGCCAGTCCCTAGGAGGCCTTCTAAATTTATCACTGCCCCTAGTGACAAACAATTCCTTACCAAGGGTGTCCCCGCTGATGCCATGGTGGTGGCTGCTGCCACCAAAAAGGAACTTGCAGATCCTTCCGTGCCCGTCCATCCTCCTAATAAGGACTCTAGGACCATGGATAGGTATGGCAAGCGGATGTTTTCCTCAGCGACCTTTGCTATGCGTTCGCTGAATTATCTTTGTCACTTCACCAGACTCCAGAGAGATATCCTGAAGGAGCTGGGAGAAGTAGTTCAGGATCCTACAGCTGCAGGGGCTCAAGAAAAGATTGCTTCTCAGCTAGCTAGGAACCCTCAATTCCATTGCTAACTCCTCCATGCGGCTAATATCTTATGCTGCGGATGGAGATGAAAGTAGAGCTGCAGGCACAGGTGTGGCTCTTAGACGCCAAGCCTGGATGCGGCTATGTGATTTTTGGATCCCTTTAAGGCGTCCTTCACAAATTCTCCCTTTGATGGGTCAGCTTTGTTTGGCCCTCAGGTGAAGGAGACCTTGAACAGGTGTGAGCAGGACGGCAAGACTCTTTCTGCTGTTGGAGTCCGTTTTCCACCCCTTCTAGGCCTTATCCCAAAGGACAGAAGGGTGGGAAGATGTGGTTCCGAATCCCAAGGAGTCACGCCGGATTCACGTGGTCAGTTTACCCCTAGAGGCAGAGGGGTAACAACAACAGACGCAGCCTAGAGGCAGAGGGGTCCAAGAACCAGGAAACAGGGAGCCTCTCTGATATGCCCTTTCAGCATCCCTGAGGTGTTGCCCGGCTGTCCCTCCATGGAGGCAGTCGGGGGAAGATTATCACTGTACCCAGAAGCCTGCCATTCCCTCACTCAAGACAGATGGGTACAGTCGATCATATCCAAGGGTTACATAATTCCTTTCGAGGCAAGTCCCTTCCCCTCAGGTTCCTTCCAGATGTACCACCGGTCTAAGGAGATTGCAGAGTTAGAAATCAAAACTACTGCAAAAGAGCCATTCAGCCAGTTACAATAGACCATTCAGAGCCCGGAATCTACTCAAAGTTCTTTTTGGTCCCCAAAAAGACGGGAGACTGGAGACCAATATTGGATCTCAGCAGACTCAACAAGTCTGTCAGGAAGACAAGATTCCGAATGGTCACTCTTCAGTCAATTCTGCCCTTCTTACAGAAGGACAACTGGATGTGCTCAATAGATCTTCAGGATGCGTACTATCACATCAAAATTCAGACGCTCCAGGAGATTTCTCCGCTCGGGCTGGGGTCCAGTCACTTCCAGTTCAGAGCCCTGCCCTTTGGTCTCACTACAGCCCCCAGAGTGTTCACCAAATGCATGGCAGTGGTCACGGCTCACCTGAGACGTCAAGGATTCCAGGTGTTTCCGTATCTCGACGACTGGCTCCTGTCAGCCACCACCAGGCATCAGCTTATACAAGCCAGGGATTACACAATAGACCTTTGTTCTCATTTGGGCATCTCAGTCAACCGAAAAGTCATCCTTATCGCCCTGCCAGTCTATTACCTTCATAGGCAAACTTAAACACTGTTCGATGTCAGCTACCCTTACAGAACAAAGAGTTTCAGACATTCAGACTCATGTCAGGATCATTCTGGCCAGCAAGAAAGTACAGGCCAGAATGGTTCTAAAGGTATTAGGTCTCATGGCTGCGGCCATTACTCTTCTTCCCTGGCCCGATTCTACATGCGCCTCCTTCAGTGGATGCTGTTCACACAGTGGTCATACCAGCAACTTCCCAATGCGCCACCAGATTCTGGTGACACAAACATGCAAAGAACATCTTGCTTGGTGGATCACATCGTCTCAGGTTCACCAAGGCAGGTGCTTTGTACCTCCGTCCCCGATAGCCACTGTCACCACGGATGCCTCCCTGATCGGGTGGGGGTCATTATCAGGGCAGGATGGTTCATGGGACGTGGCAACCGCTCGAGTACCATCTGCACATAAATGTCCTGGAGATGAGAGCAGTGCTTTTAACGCTGCAAGCCCTCAACGACTTTCTTCCCGTAGGGACAATTGCAGTCCACACAGACAACATGTCTGTAGTTTGGTATATCAACAAACAGGGCGGAACCAAGTCCTACCCCTTGTGTCGAGAAGCTCAGACTATGGCAATGGGCGATCTCCTCTCATCGGTTTCTGGTAGCAACGCATATCCCTGGGAAAACCAACATTATAGCGGACAGATTGAGCAGAGCTATTCTCATGCCTCACGAGTGGTCTCTCAAGCAATCCATAGCGGAAGAGATTTTTCTGGAATGGGGTCGTCCATGTTGCGGTCTTTTTGCTACTCCCCAAAACAGCAAATGTCCAGACTTCTTCAGCCTCTTCCCTCTATCAGGCCACCCCCCCAGAGACGCTCTGACCCAGGATTGGCCCCAGGGACTTCTTTATGCCTTCCCTCCATTTCCTCTGATCCCTCAGGTGATCCAGAAAGCTACCGTTTTGAGAGCCAAATTGCTTCTCATTGCCCTTACTGGCCTCGACAAGTTTGGTTCCGTTCCTCCATCACCTTTTGGTGCAGCCGTGGCATCTGGACCCAGTGCCAGATCTACTGATTCACCAATCCGGTCAGCTGCACCGGTCAATCCCTTCTCTCAACCTCACAGCATGGTTGCTCCACTTCCTTCCTTAGCCAGGCTTCCTTTGATCTCTAACCCAGTTAGAGATATCATAGTAGCTTCACTAAAATCCTCTACCAGGAGGATTTACACAAGCAAATGGAACGTTTCTCTTATTGGGCTAAGGCCCAAAATATTGATCCTTTACTGCCCCTGTTCAGGCAGTTCTGGACTTCTTAGCAGAGATTTTTCATGCAGGCTCCTCTTCTTCCACAGTCAGAGTTCAGTTGGCTGCTATTTCTAATTTTCATGTCGGGATAGCAGATCATAATATTATGTCCCATAGGCTCTGCAGGGCCTTCTTGAAAGGAATTTTCCTACTAAAGCCTCCAATCAGGAATCCTCCTCCTCAGTGGGATCTAAATTTAGTGCTGACATCCTTGATTCTTCCCCTTGAGCCAGCTGTTTCTTGTTCCCTGAAATATCTTTCTTGGAAAACTTTATTCCTAGTGGCTATTACATCTGCCAGGAGGGTGTCTGAACTTCATGCTCTTTCGTTCGACCCTATTTGATTTTTCACAAAGACAGAGTATCTTTGAGAACTAATCCATCCTTTTACCTAAGGTCGCTTCAAAAACAATCTGAATCAATCCATTGATCTCCTGTATTTTTCCTAACTATTCAGATAGAGCTGAACAAAAGCTACATTATCTTGACGCCCACCGTCAGCTTAGATATTATTTGGACAGAACAAAAAAATTTAGAAAATCTGATCAACTTTTTGTTTCCTATGCGGATAATAAAAAAGGCCTTCCTGTTTCTAAAGTGACTTTGTCCAGATGGCTTTCTTGGTCATCACTGAAATTTATACGATCAGGGGAAAACAGCTGTGCTCAAACCTAAAGCACATTCAACTAGGAGTTTAGCTACTTCTACAGCTTTTCAAGCTAGACTGCCTTTGGACACTATTTGTGCAGCGCCACTTGGGCCACTCCTCACACTTTTGTTTCCCATTACAAATTGGACTTGGCCTCCAGGGACAGAGCCAGTTTTGGCTCTACAGTCCTCAAGAGTTTGTTCCATTGAGCCACCCAGGATAGAGGTGCTAGGACGGTCCCATCAAGCAAGAATGAAGGCGAGATTGACAACTTAACATTAAGAGTTATGTACCTACCATAACGCTCCATGTTAGTTGTCTTCTCGCCTTCTTTCATGACCTCCCTCCTTCCCCTGGCCTGACAGACCTTGTATAAGAAACTGTTATGCTAAAGACCATTCAGACCTGGTCCTTTTTCCATCTGTAAGTTTCTTCTTCCTTTGGGAAGTATTTTATGCTTGGTGTTATTGCCCTTTGTCAACAAACGAGATCTGGGTACTTACTGCCTTGCATCATGGGATATGGGGCTGCCTCGAGCTGGTAAAAGGAGTTCTCGAGCTAAAGCAAGTGCCGAGTCGGAGCCGAGGATCGGCTCCGAACCCATCAAGCAAGAAAAAAGGCGAGAGAAGACAACTAACATGGAACGTTATGGTAGGTACATAACTTATTTTCTTAGATCCTACCACCCCCAGCTTGGCTATGGTATTCTACCCATATGTAAGGACTGCAGATGCATCCTTGAAGGACATAGTACAGTTTTGTACCTACCATAAATGTAGATGTCCGATAGGTATGCATCTGCAGTCAGGTTTTCCCTCCCTCCTTCCCCTCTGTGGTATTTCTTGGGTACTTATCCCTCTTATAGCTAGCTGGGGTTATCTATTATGGTTTATTTGTTTTTTATTACTGTGCATGTTTGGAATATTTTGCATTTCTCCAAATTTAGCCTTCCTTAGAGGGCACCTGGCATCTGGGGCAAGAAAAACTTAGGAAGATGGCGTCGGCTGACTCTTTTATACCCCAGGCGCTCTGACGTCGGGGAAGGGGCGACATCAGCCGACGCCGGACCCAGACTTTGGAATCCGGCTGACTGAAGGGCTGCCTGAGGCAGGACAACCCATATGTAAGGACTGCAGATGCATACCTATTGGACATCTACATTTATGGTAGGTACAAAACTGTACTTTTGACTTCCATAATGATTCTTTCCATAGCTTTGCAGACCAGGCTGGTTAAGCTTATGGGGCGGTAGTTACAAGGGTCTGTAGAGGTGCCTCCTTTGTGGAGTGGGACCACTGTTGCTGTACGCCAGTGTTCAGGTACATATCCTGTAGTAAGGCTAAGGTTAAATAGCATTTTTATGTGCGGGTTTAGCTCCTCTTGGAGTTCACGTAGCACGCAACCCGGGATACCGTCATGTCCCATTGATGCTGTGTGCTGAACCTGTCTGCCAGAATGTTGGCAATATCTGTGGGTTCAGTGTTTTTTTTTTGTCATTGTGAACTAACTCTGAGCATATCTGAGGGTTTCCGCCCAGGTTTCTAACATAGCAGAAGAGAAGAAGGCCTTGTGGTTATCTTTAGTGTCCATAGCGATTTTTCTCTCAAGGTTGGCCTTGGATGTTTTTATGAGAGAACGTAGCTTTCTTCTAGTGCTGATCAGAGATGCCTTCTCTTTATGGGATTTTGCTCTGACGTGCAGTAGCTTCCTTCTTTTGTTATACAATTTGTTTATGGCTGAGGTCCACCAGACAGGACGCCTGCCCTTGGTGGAGAGGGTCTTGGTTTTATTTGGGATTGCATGATCCATGCATTCTTTAGATGTCCGTAGAAAGCATTTGTTGAAGGATCCAGCATTGTGGGATGTGGATGTTCATCGTGCACACAGCTGCAGTCATAACAGATGGGTTCTCCTGCCGTCAGGCGGGTCCTCGGTCGTCCGAATTCCAAAGTCTAGGTCCGGCGTCGCTTCTTCCCTGATGTCAGTGCGACAGGGGTATAAAAGAACCAGCCAACGCCATTTTCTTCAGTCTTTCTTGCCGTGCGGTGCCTGAAGCAGAAGCAGTTCGCAAGTGCCGGTCGGCCAGCTCCTGAAATTACGAAAATTTTGAAACCGAAGTCTTCTTGAAAGCTAAGTACTCCGTTGGGGAAACTTTTCTTGCCTCAGACCGATGTCAGACAAAGTTAATAATTGTATTTCATGTGGGAAGCAAATACCGCATAAGGATTTTCATTCCCTCTGTATACCTTGTTTAGGCCCAGACCACAACATCTCGGTCTGTCGCTTTTGTGCTACATTCAACAAATGCACCATTAAGCGTCGGGTGGAGTTCGCCCAGCATTATTTTGGAAAAACATTTAACTATATTATGTCGTCGGATACTCTGACTCCAGTTTTGTCTAAAAAAACGCAAAGATAAGGACCGACACACGAGGTCCGTGGCCTCTACCGACACCACGCCAAAGCAGACTACACATGGTCCGGTTCTCAGCGAGGCGCCTACGCAGCCCCAGACTACCGACGAACCTTCATTGGCGGTGTCTCTTGTGCCCGAGGTCGCAGGCTCCTCGGCCCACACCCCGACTACAAATACCGAAGCCACTCTTGGAGTTGAACCTCAAAATGTGGACAGGTCTACCTCCACTCAAGGTGTCTTCAGACCTTCCTCTTCTTTTTCCATCAAGGCTTTCACTAAGTCTAAAGCAGCCATGCACTCTGAGACAAGCTACACAGGGCCCATCTCCAGGCCCCATGCCTAAAAAACAGATGCTTAAAATGGCTGAGGATTTAATTACTCTTATCAGGGGTTCTCAACCCCCACCTGACAAAAGGCCCAGAGTGGAGGAAGAATCCCCCTCCTCTGATCAGGGCTCCATTATTTCAGAGCACTCTGATGATCAGGAACATTCTTACTCCCCTTTTGAAGACTCTGATGCAGAGGAGTCCATTCCTTCTGTATCCCCCCAGAGAATTACTCATTTGGGGAAACTTTGCATACCTTAAGGGAACACTTCCACTGGGAAGGCCAAGATTATTCTGATTCCAAGAAAAGGCTTAGGGAATTTCTCTTGCTACCTCAGCACAGGCCTCTGGCTATACCTCCTATCTTGGACATCCTTGATGATGTTTACTCAGAGGCCTGCCTTAACCCGGATTCTCTGCCTCCAGCCCCAGTCAAGCCTGACATGTACTACAGGGTTCCTGACTCACACCAATTTCTGTACAAAAGCCATGCTGCTGACCCAGAAACCATCTCACAGGGCCCCAAGGGAATTAAGGCCTCCACTGCTAAAAATCCATTACCTTCCTCGAGAGATTCCAGATCCTTAGAAAGGTGGGGAAAAAAAGGTATATACCTCGGCCACCTTAACCATGAGGGCCTTAAACTGTCAGTTCCATATGCTAAAATACCAACAGTTTTTGTTATCACAATTGAAAAGTAAAATGTCACAACCTGAGCAACCAGACTTGAAGGAGTTGCAGGATTTGATGCATAGTGCAGAACAAGTGGGTAAGCATACCTTACAATGTGGTTTTGATGCTCTAGAGGCCTCATGTAGAGCTGCTGTTACAGGATCAGTCATATGTAGACATGCCTGGCTCAAGGAACAAACCTTGCCTGATCATGTCAAAGCTAAATTACTAGATGCCCCTCTACAAAAGGATGTATTATTTGGTGCTAATGCTGAGGAGGTATTAAGGAAAATGGAGGAAAAGACTAAATCAATGCAAACTGTGGAAGATTTTCTACAGGTACAACCCCCATGTTTCTGTAGAAATTGGCCTTCCAAAAATTGGTCCTTTCCAGCCACGGACAGACCCCAAAGAGGTAGATACAGGCACCCGAGGGGCAGAGGACAATCCCAAGGATCGTTTAGAGGCAGACAATGGCAAGCTCCTACACAGAGGTGGTGAGGACAACTCACAATCATTCAGAAAACAAACCCAATGACTTTCCCCTTTGCATGCCAAGCAAGATTCAAATGGCAGCCCCCTTAGGAGGAAAACTGGCATTATTTTCAAAAAATTGGCATATTGTCACAAAAGACAAATGGATCCTGGACATTGTAAACAAAGGCTACAGATTCCATTTTCACACCCTTCCAAAAATGAGAGGAATGCCAAACCTGCCACACAATCAAAGGGCAGAGGCACAAAGGCAAATTACAGATCTCATAGACATGAAAGCTATTCAAGAGGTACCTACGCACGGACAAGGTCAAGGTTTTTATTCCAGACTATTCCTGGTACCAAGGAAGGGAAAAGATTGGAGACCTATTTTGGACCCATCCATCCTAAACACATTTCTACTCGTACCAAAATTCAAGATGCTTACTCTACAGCAGCTTCTTCCCATGCTGGGCAAGGAGTCTTGGCTGGTAATGTTGGACCTCAAGGAGGCATACCTGCATGTCCCAATCAGACAAAATTGCAGAAGATACCTCAGATTTCTTGCAGGTTCAACCCATTATCAATTCTCTGCATTGCCCTTTGGCTTATCTACTGCGCCCAGAGTATTCATAAAATGCCTGGCATCAGTAATTGCCAACTGCAGACTTCAAGGGATACAAATATACCCCTATTTGGACGACTGCCTGATCCAAGCGGACAGCAAGCACACTCTTCTGAAACATCTGGCTTATGTAATAATGTTGTTGAACTCTCTGGGATACACAGTCAACAAAAAGAAATCAAGGCTAATACCCTCTCTGAAGATAATTTTCCTGGGTGCCAACTTGGACACAAACACCCAGATGGCCTACCTCACACCAGAGAAGCAGGGGCAACTAACTCAGTACTTCAGAGCACTAGCAAATTGCACCAGGCTGACTGCAAGGAAAATCCTGCAGGCTCTGGGATTCATGGCATCTTGCATCTTACTAATTCCATGTGCAAAGCTGCATATGAGGAAACTTCAATGGTACCTGAAAAACCTATGGTCTCAACACAGCCACAGTTTGGAAACAATAATACCACTAATTCCATGTCTACAAAAGGAATTTCTGTGGTGGGCTCAAGCATGCCAAACAAACACATGTCTTCCATTCAGCAAGCCTCAAGCAAATCAAGTCATCACAACAGACGCCTCGGACTACGCCTGGGGGGCGCACATGACGGATCGGTGCATTCAGGGCAAATGGTCCCAAAAAGAAAAGCACCTTCACATTAATCAAAAGGAAATGCTAGCAGTAATAAATGCTATTATAGCTTTCAAAGACCTTCTGCAACCAGGTCAACTATTGATAAGAATGGACAACACAGTTATGTGGTACATAAACAAGCAGGGAGGAACACATTCATACCCCCTATGCAGACTGGCCATGTCACTTTGGAACATGGCCATGGACTTACAAATCGAACTACAAGCACAGTACTTGCCAGGCAAGGAAAACACGCTGGCAGACAACCTAAGCAGAAATATGACAGATCCACACGAATGGAAGTTGCATCCAAAAGTTTTTACAGAAATAATCCAAGCATGGGGAAGGCCAGACATAGATCTCTTTGCCTCCCACAAAAATCACGAATTGACAAAATTCTGCTCAAGGATTTTCCATCCAAAGGCCTGGAGAGTGGACGCTCTCTCTTTCAGTTGGACATCAATGACAGTTTATGCCTTCCCACCTCTTCCTCTGCTGCCCAAAGTTCTACTGAAAACCAGAGCAGACAGACCAAAGATGATTCTCCTTGCTCCAGACTGGCCAAGACAACACTGGTACCCACTCCTGAGGAGCCTGACACATTCTCCACCATGGACCCTGCCTCTAATGCCTCTTCTCCTGACTCAGCACAGCTTCAAAACTCTCCACAGCCAGCTAAAAACACTCAATCTAGCCGCATGGAAGATTCCTTAGCATCACAACAGACCCTACTCTCCAAGGAGGTGCAGGATGTCATTTTGGAGGCCAGAAGGCCGTCTACTAGAAAAGCTTACTCCGCAAAATGGAAACAGTTTTGTGTCTGGAATAAGAAAAAGGGCCAGGATCCTGGAAAACTGAATTTACCTCAAATACTACAGTATCTAGCTGAGCTGCTAAGCAGTGGACTTTCATTCTCCTCCATCAAAATCCATGCCTCAGCCATTTCTGCAGAATACAACACTGATCCACCCTTATTCTCTCACCCCCTCTTAAAACAGTTCCTCAGAGGGGATAAGAATCTAAGACCCCCAAGGAAACAACCAGTACCTGCTTGGGATCTCAATTTAATTCTGGAAAAGCTGACCTTGCCTCCCTTTGAGCCAGCTGCCTCATCAGATTTGCAATATTTGTCCTGGAAAACAGATTTCCTTCTGGCTATTACCTCAGCTCGCAGAGTTTCAGAACTACAAGCTCTCATGGCTGTGCAGCCTTTTATCATCTTCCATCAGGACAGAGTTTCCTTACGAACCAACCCGTCCTTTATGCCTAAAGTGGTATCCAGGGTAGCTTTGAATCAGGCCGTACTCTTACCTACCTTTTATCCTAATCCTCAAAACAAAGGGGAGAGATTACTACATTCCTTGGACATTCACAGACAACTGCGTTATTTGGACAGAACAAAGCCTTTCAGAAAATCAGAACAGCTCTTTGTGTCCTATGCTGTAGGAGCTCAAGGAAAGCCAATTTCCAAACAGACAATCTCAAAATGGATAGCCCACTGCATACGTTTTTGCTATTCTTTTCATGGCAAAACTGTACCTACAGGCATCAGATCCCACTCCACAAGGGCCACAGTTACCTCTGCAGCTTTCCTCAGAGGAGTTCCTACCAAAGATATTTTGGAAGCAGCCACTTGGAGTTCTGTGCATACCTTCTCCAAGCACTGCCACCTACCATTATACTCCAAAACTAGAGCAGGCTTTGCCACTGCAGTCTTGCAGGGCATTTTGGCTCCTCCTAGTTCCACCTAGTGCCTACCACCCCTTTCTTAGCTTTGGGATTCTACCCATCTGTTATGACTGCAGCTGTATGCACGATGAACATAGTACAGTTTTGTACCTACCATAAATGGTAGATGTTAGAGTGCTAATACAGCTGCAGTCCAGGTTTCCCTCCCTCCTTCCCCTCTTGGGACTGGCCTGTTGGCTAACACCTCCTCATGCAACCTGATTGGGATATTCATTTATGGTGTATTTGCTTGTAACTACTGTATTTTGATTATATTGCATTTCTTTATCACACAAATTTATGTATTGCCTTCCTTCTGGGGGCACCTGACATCTGGGGCAAGAAAAACTGAAGAAAATGGCGTTGACTGGTTCTTTTATACCCCTGTCGCACTGACGTCAGGGAAGAAGCGACAACAACCGACGCCGGACCTAGACTTTGGAATTCGGCCAACCGAGGACCTGCCTGACGGCAGGAAAATCCATCTGTTATGACTGCAGCTGTATTAGCACTCGAACATCTACATTTATGGTAGGTACAAAACTGTACTTTTCCACTGGCCCAGTGGACTTAAAGGATACCATCTCAGTCTTAAGAAGTGTAAAGTCGGCTTTTGAGAAGTTTTTCACTGTAGTCTTTTGTGTTGGGAGTGGAGGTGGGATATGTATACCCAGGGTGATTAGTTTGTGGTCAGATCGCAAGGGCCTCAGGACATATTCCCACAGGAAACCCTTTTTCCGCTGTCTTCCCCCAGCATCTCCCGCTGAGGAAGTCCACCGGAAACGTTCATGTAAGAGGAAGCACATGGATTCTACAGAGGAGTCCCTCACTGAAGACACAGATTTTGATGAGGGGGAAGGTTTCCGTCAGTCACCCTCTGAGGTATCCTTTGGTGATATCCTCGAAATCCTGAAACAGAGAGGTGACTGGCAGCCTCTAATCTGACCTCTGAGGAATCTGTGTTCCTGCAGGCCTTTCGTGCCCGGCCCCCTACCTCCTGGGTTACTCCACTTGCCGATGAACTTGTCCGGCTTATCGTGCAGCATGCTTGGAAGGCTCCTGGCACCATCAAAGCTGTTCCCTGGAGGCCAGATAAGATTTTGTCCCCTCCTTCTATGGATCCCCCTTGGTCAAAAGGTCTTTCAGTGGATGCTTTGGTGGTGGCAGCCGCAACAAAAAAGGATCTGGCAGAAGAAAGCCAGATTGTCCATCCGCCTAACAGAGTCCCGGGCCCTGGACAGGATAAGAAAGCGCACCTTTGCATCAATGACCTTTACTATCAGGTCCCTGAATTATACGGCACACTTTACCAGGCTTCAACGGGATCTGATTTCTGAGCTCTCTGAAACCTTGGCCGGGGCCGTGTTTGATGAGGTCTGTGACAAAGTGGCCTCTCAGCTGGCCACCATGGAGTCAATATCCAACTCCTCTATGCGACTGATATCTCTCACATCAGAAGGAGCAGCGGGTTCAGCTGCGGTCTTGAGACGACATGCCTGGATACTCTTGTGCAATTTCGCTGAAACCTTTAAGTCTTCCTTTCTTAACGCTCCCATTGAGGCCTCCTTGTTTGGACCCAAAGTTAAAAGCACATTGGCCAGATGTGAACAGGACGGTAAGACCCTTTCTGCCGTAGGTGTCTGCTATTCCTCCCCTCAACGTGCTTTCTCCCGAAACCAAAAGAGTGGGAAGATATGGTTCAAGAAATCTCAGGGTCCTTTCTGTGACACACAGGCTGAGTTGTCCCCTAGAGGCAGAGGGGGAAACTCACAGGGAAGACACTCCTTTCGGGGCAGAGGGGGTCCACGTAACCAGGGTTCCAGGGATTCTTTCCCTGGCCAATCCTACCAGTGATCCTGAAGAGCGGCCCAACTCCTTTCCTCTGGAGGTAGTTGGGGGACGTTTCTCCTTGTACCCTTCTGCCTGGCTAACCATCACCACCGATTCTTGGGTACAAAGGATTATAACCAGAGGTTATCATGTCCTCTTTGATCTTTGTCCTGTCCTTTCAAAAAAACTTCCCGACGTTCCACCCAGTCAAAGGGAAGAAGCAGCACTAGAGGTAGAAAAGCTGCTAAGAAAGAGAGTTATCCATATAGTCCCTTCAGACCAGATAGGATCCGGATTCTACTCAAGACTATTTTTGGTGCCAAAGAAAACCGGGGACTGGAGACCAATTTTGGATCTCAGTGTATTGGACAAGTTTGTGAGAGTACAAAACTTCCGGATGGTCACAATACAGTCTATCCTCCCACTTTTGGAAAAAGACAATTGCATGTGCTCTATAGATCTTCAAGATGCGTACTACCACATAAAAGCGGACAGGCCCTCAAGATTTCTGCGCTTCCGTGCTGGAGCCAGTCACTACCAGTTCAGAGTACTGCCCTTCGGACTCTCTACAGTCCCCAGAGTGTTCACAAAGTGCATGGCAGTTGTCACAGCTCACTTGCGACTTCAAGGATTCCAGGTGTTTCCATACCTAGATGACTGGCTCATTTCCATCCCCACCAGACATCTACTGGAAGACGCCCTGGCATACTCTCTCCTCGCTGCACAAAGGCTAGGCCTAACCATAAACTGGCAAAAATCCAATCTCACCCCATCTCAGTCGACAGAATTCATAGGGGTTATCTTGGACACGAACTGCAGAGCTGCTATTCCCGAGCACAGAATTTTAAGGGTAAAGCAACAACTGATTCCAATTTTTTCAAGGGAGAAATCCACGGCTCACTTGGGTTCTACAGCTGTTGGGTTCCATGGCAGCCTCCATCACCATTGTCCCCCTGGCCAGGTTTCACATGAGGGTTTTACAATGGCTACTGCTCACCCAGTGGTATTCCTTTCAGCATCCTCTTTCAGCCATGATTCAAGTAACCCACAGGTGCAAACAGGATTTAAATTGGTGGATGACGCACAATCTGTCACAATGGTCTTGACCCTACTCTCCCCAACAACCCAAGGCCACAGTGACCACAGACGCCTCCCTGATGGGTTGGTGGTGGAGGCTATTTCAGGGACAGACAGTCCAAGGCACTTCTGAACTGGAGGCCCATCTGCGTATAAATGTGCTAGAGCTCAGGGCGGTGCTTCTGGCATCGCAAGCATTCCATCCCCTGCTGCCATCTGGGACAATTGTGAGTCAATCAGACAAACATGGCAGTGGTCTGGTACATCAACAAGCAAGGTGGAACCAAATCTTACCCCCTTTGTCGAGAGGCCATGAGGATGTGGCAATGGGCGATAGCTACCAACCGTTTTCTTCTAGCAACGCACATTCCCGGGAGTTCCAATGTGATAGCAGACAAACTCAGCAGATGCTTTCTTCAACCTCACAAGTGGTCCCTGAATCCCTTGATAGTGACGGAGATCTTCCACTGCCAGGGCCGTCGTTGCTGCGACCTCTTTGCATCCCTGACCAACTACAAATGCAGCAACTACTTCGCCCTGATTCCCCCTCCAGGACAGTCCCCCAGGGACGCTCTAGTCCACGATTGGCCCTAGGGTCTTCTTTATGCATTCCCACCCTTTCCCCTCTGAAGAAAGCCTGTCGGTCGAAGAGCATGGTGATCCTCCTAGCACCATATCGGCCTCGACAGATTTAGTTCCCCTTTCTTTGGCCTCACCTACTAGATCGACCATGGATTCTCCATCCAACCCCGGAGTTGATCTCACATCCACAGAACCTGATCCATCCCAACTTGAACAGCCTGAAGCTCACAGCTTGGCTACTCCAATTCCCTTGATTGCCAGGCAGAATGATCTTTCTTTACCAATACGTGACATTCTCATTGCCTCTCATAAGTCTTCCACTAGAATTTCTTACCTGAGCAAGTGGAAAAGATTTACCTGTTGACTGAAAGATAAACAAGTAGATCCCTTCTTAGCACCCGTGTCACTAATACTAGACTATCTGTCTGACCTTTTTCAGTCGGGTCTATCGGCCTCTACCATTAGAGTTCATTTGGCTGCAATCTCTAATTTTCATGAGGATGTCCAAGATTCCTCTCTTATGTCCCACAAATTGTGCAAGACCTTCATTAAAGGTGTGAATCATCTGAAGCCACCTTTTAGGGAACATATTCATCTATGGGGATTTATCATTAATTCTAGAATCTCTGACTGCCACCTTTTGAACCAGCCTCTTCTTGCGACCAAGCATTTGTCATGGAAAACCTTGTTTTTGGTCGCCATTACTTCTGCCAGACAGAGCTTCAAGCTTTATGTATCAAGAGTCCATACTTGATTGTTCATAGAGATAGTGTCTCTGAGAATTAATCCATCATTTCTGCCAAAAGTGTTAACGAAACAGTGCAAGTTACAGAGAGACCATTCTGATTTTTGTCTCTGCAATGTCTTTACTTGGCCTAGGTCTAATGCTTCCTTTGGAACTACAGAGAATCATCACGCTGTTGATTCACGGGCTTCTGTATCTAGCTATCGTCCTGACACTTTGTTGCCTCCTCAAACATCTGCTGATGTTACGTGTCAGAACGCTTTTGTTGCAGAAATGGATTTGAACATTCCCTCTTCTAGTGCTTCTCTACCTTCGGTAGAATGACAACAGATACCTTCCACTGTTAGCACTCTGCCCTGTAACCAAGAGGCTGAATTTGGCTCCAAGATGGGAGCTGTACCTAAGCGTTTGATTCTACAATCTGTGGAACATTGTTTACCATTACCAACGAAGCAACGTGTCCAAAAACAAACACACTCGGTGAGCAGAGGGAGATGGAAGAGAAAATTTTCAGGGGAAAGGTTCAACTCTGAGGAGAATAAGAAAAGGGGACTTGGTTATTAACTTGTCGGACTATGAACTCTCAGACTCTGAATTTTCCCTGCTTATTAACTTGTCGGACTATGAACTCTGACTCTGAATTTTCCCTGCTCAACAAAGGTTTGACTTTCATTCCTTCTGTAGGGACCAATTTGTGTGATTTATTAACTTGATTTGCATTTATTTGCACTTAATATGATCCTTAAACTTATGTTCAAGGATAAGCCACCTGTTGATGTCAGTGTTTTTAAAAGAAATATTACCAGCTCATATAGACACATTTGTGAAAGTATGTGAGAGGGACTTTTACAATACCTTTCACAAAGAACATAAACATGACTTTTTTAATTTGAATCATGATGAGAGAAGTGCCCTGAAGTCTTTGCAGAACAATGTGTACCTTACCATTAGACCAGCTGATAAGGGAGGTGCCATTGTTCTACTGAATAGTAGTGATTATGATAGTACCACATATAAGTTGATTGATTTTTCACAGTATGAAGTCATTACTTTGAACACTAGAGATACTTTGTATGATCTTCTCATGTGTAGACAGTTGAGATCTTGTATCGGTATTTGAGTATAGATTATCCGGTCATCCCCTATATCAAGGGTCTACCTGAAGTGCACAAATCTCTACAACACCCCTCCCCCATGAGACCTATAGTCTCTGGTGGGGGATGGGCTACGGAAAACTTGTCTATCTATGTGGAAAGTGAACTGGGAACTTTGGAGCAGACTATTCCCACTGTCCTAAAATATACCGTTCAGTTTTTGAATGATTTGGAAACATCTGGTACCAGTACTAAAGGAAATTAATATTTATTGGGAACTCTGGATGTACAAAGCCTATTTACATCTATCCCCAATGATTATGGTATTGAGGCAGTTAAGACATGTTTTGAATAATGAGCACCATATAGAGAATGATCAAGTGGTTTTGGTTTGCATTTTACTTGACTTGATATTAACTAACAATATTTCTTTGTACACTAAGGATTTGTTTCTACAACGATGGGGTGTCGCTGTGGGCACCCCGTGTGCAAATTCTTATGCCAGCATGGTTGTCCATTATTGGGAAGTACAGCATATGTTTAACAGCATTTATAATCCACATATCAGGTTTTACAGACGTTTCGTGGATGATGTTTTTTTATATGGGATGGGGGGCTTCCCCTCTTATCTGAGTTCATTACATACTTAGAATCCACGACTGATTTCCTAAAGTTTACCATGGCAGTTTCCCTGGATAGGGTAGAATTTCTAGATGATGCCATTCATAAATAAGTCAAAGGCGGTTTTCGAACTACGCTTTTTCGAAAATCTTGTTGGAAGAACAGTCGATTATAGTAGTATGCACCCACAACATGTTTTTCTTAAGATTGTTAAAGGACAATTTAATAGGATAAAAAGGATATGTAGGAACGAGGGTGATTTGAATGTTGAGGCAGATTCATATCCTTGTTCAGAGACAGGGGTTATGTTAACACAAAGACTAAGGCCATTAGAGATGAGGTACTAGTGACTGACACTTTCAGTCTACTCATGGGAATGTGAATATTATTTCTAATAAGAAAAGAAAAAGAGAGAGAAATGAGAAGGTCTATTTTATGACAAAGTATGCCAATGATAATTCACGTATGCGAAAGGTTCTTGAACGCAACTGGCATCTATTAATGGTTGACAGGGTTACTGTTGACATTATAGGGGAAACACCCGCCTTTGTATATAAAAACAACAAGAATTTGAAGCAATTGCTTTGCAGAGATAGTCGCAACAAATCAGTGGAAAGTTTGCCTTTTGGCACCTTTCCATGTTCGAAATGTAGAATGTGCTGTACTATCAGTAGGTCTCAGGTTTTTAAACATCCCAACCTAGACTTTGAATTTTCACCTAGGTTTCATGCTACTTGTGTAACTGAAAACCTAGTATATTTAGCTAATTGCAATGAGTGCAATTGTTTCTATGTAGGTAAGACAGTGAAGCGTTTAAAGGACAGGATTTATGGTCACTTATATGATATTAAAAATAGGAATGTACAGAATGCGTTAGTCAAACATGTCATTGAGAACAACACGCACACTTTTAGTTTTAGGGTGTAGCCGCCCTTAAAATCACTACTAGAGGGGGCAATAGGAATAATATTCTAGAAAGAACTGAACTTAGATGGATTCTAAAAATGCAAGCTCATTTATATCCAGGATTTAATGTTGCTGTCTGTATAAAACCTGAATTAGTAGCAAGGGGCAGCAGAAAAATCAAAAAGTCCTGATTGTTTTATTGGTTTCAATTGTTTTTAATTGTTGCTGTTTGATTGTTCAGTAAGCTGCAATTGGTGTACTTGTTTTAGTATTAAGATGGTATATAAAGTGTCTTTTCAGCAGTGTTATTTAGGATCTGATGAAGCGTAGTCAACTACGTGAAAGCGCTTATCCTTCTGTATGTTTTAAACTGATGTTTCTGTTTCATTAAAATTGGAAGCCTTAGACGTGGTGGTTGCTCTGGTTTTGTTTTGTTGACTTCACAAAAGTGTAGTTTTGTGCTTACTGACAGCAGCCAGTAAAGAATGAGAGGGATGGAATTTTTGGCCATATTTATATAAGAGATGGCCAACAAGAGAGAGGGAGACACTGGGATTAGGAACATAATAATGTCTGTGTATAAGGGAGAGGACATTTGTCAAGACACTTCTCTGTTATGGCTTAGAACTGGCAAAAGCCAGAAAGTGCAGTTTGAAAGCAGCGTTTCTGAACTTAATAAATAGCAAATACACTTTTAGCCTGCCTGAAAGCAATCACAGCTCCTGCAACTAGACACTTTCTCAATTGTCTCTCAGACAAAAGAAACCAGGATTTAATTTCAATAATTGGGCCACTTAAATGTCAACATCAGTGCAGCTGTTTACTGAATTTACTGAATAAAGGCTTAAGCTTTAAAAACTGTCCCAGATGATGTAGGATTAATATCAACAAAACGCTGATTAAAAGTAACAGTTGTGTCTTTCGGCTTTTCTCGGTTAGGGGTTGCCACAGCGGAACTCCAGTCCGCTAATGATTGGCAGTAGATTTTTATGTGCCGAGTTGCCGGCCCTGACGCACAACCTTCAATAATGATTTAAAAACAAACAAAATAGATAAATTGTTAAGCCATATAGCAAGAATGAAATTAGATAAAGCAGCTATAGTGTATTACATGAATGTAACAAGCACACAACAAAGAAATTAAAATTCTTCAGCCATTTAACTCTGTTGTTGAAAGGCTTGGAACTGGCTAGCACCAAAAGTTCAAGGTTTGTGAGGAGAGAGGAAAAAAAAGCACTTAAACTTTGCACCTAGAAGAAAATATACTTCTAATTACTTGAAAATACGATGCAGATGGAGGTCTGTATTCAGAGTTTTCCTTATATCTCCCGAGAGAAGTAGACTTCTTCCTAGACCAGGACATCAACCCAGCCCAGAAGCAGCTTTTGTCATTTTATTTTCCATTTCATTTCTTTTCTTTTTTTTTCACACAGAAGGCAGTTGATCATCAGTTTACCTTCTTCTTCATCTCTACCAGATGTAACCTCCAGAGAATGCCAAGTACTAACTTTGGGAACCTTTTTGTTTTCTGCCCGAGTATTAAATTAGCTAAGCTTTTTATGTAACATTTGAGCCGATGATGTCAGTTCTCATTTTGTCTTCAACATGTGGGTTCAGTTCTGAGCTTCGCAACTGACACTGCCATTACTATAGTTCGCAACAGCCCAAAACTCTCAGGCTTACTCCTTACCCACAATGTTGCTCTCCTGGTTACCTCAGATCGTGTTTTGCAGTTCTTCATGACAGATGTATTTATGCAACTTTCGAAAGAGTTTTCTACTTATTGGTTATTAGTCATTAACCCACCCACTACTTTCTAACCCTTTAAAAAAAACTGTCGTCTTTCTCTTTCTGTACACCTTGGTGTATTCTGAACTACCATTGTTGATTAGTTTTTCTTTCTTCCATACACCTCATTGTATTCTGATCTATCATTGTTGATAGTTTTCTTCCTGCTGCTTTCTCCTTCTGTTTAAAAAAAAAAATCCTTTTCTTTCTATGAGTTTTTCTGTGTGTGTGTGTGTGGGGGGTTGTATTGCTGGCCTATTGATGCCATTGTTAAAAACTTGATATCTCTTCAGTATGGCTGATAAACCTAGAGTCTGTGGATTCAAAAGATGCCAGAAATGCGGGCACAAAATTTCGATGTCAGATGCTCATTTGCGGTGTGTCTATTACCCTGGTCCTGTTTGCCTTCAGTAAGACTATTCAGTATGTCATAGTTTCAGCCACAGGGAGCTAGTGGAAAGATGTACAAACTTATTTTGAAGGGTATGATTCCAATAGCCTTCAGTGAGGTCTTATCTGGTGCTGAGAAAGCCAAGAGTAAAACCAATGTATCTTCTCCTTCATCTTTGTCTTCCAATGCTTTGGATAAACCAAAAAAAGAGAAGCCTATATGTGGCTTCTACTCCATTGGCACCACCCTCAAAAAGAGCAAAGTCTTCGGTTCCTTTGGAAGCCTTGAAACAGACTCTCTCCACTACTAAAACTTCTGTCCCAAAGGGACCTATGGAACCGAGTTTTTCGGAGTAGACAAAGTCTTCTGCACCTAGCATTTCTGTGCAGGAGCATTTGGAATATTCAACACCAAAACTATAGGCGCAGACATCTCCTTCATTGCCGACTACGTCAGCACTGAATAAGCAATTTGAGGAGCCATCCATTATGGATCTTCCAAGAACCTCATATTCACCCTTTTGCAGGAAGGCTGGCTTTTTGCCTTTTCTGGAAAGGCAGAAATCACCCTCCACCCTTTGTCTGTTCCACCAACAACTTAACTGAGGATGTTGTAGAGAGGCTGGTGAATAAGATACTGTGGGTGAGAGGATTGTCGATTACCTCTTCAGCTCCAGCCCCCTTGGGTGTGGGAACCAAACCTTCTGTTACCCTTCTGGTTTTTCCTCCTCTGACTTCATCTGAAGCATTAGAGTTCTTGGCTCCAAGCTGTCCATTGCCGACTGCATTGGTAGTGGAGATGTCCCTATCTTTGAAACTGGTACTTGCTCAGAGGTTGATAAATTTTAGCAAGCTGCTCACTAATGAAATAAATTTACTTTACTGCACTTTATTAACTTGAATGCAGTTATTAATAAAATAACTTATCTGTGTAACACATGACATGTGCTATACTTTACAGTTTATAGCTTTTAATGTGCAAGGTTTGCTTCTTGTTGCAAATATAGATGATGCATCTGAGATTATCCAAGTGCAACTAACTCTGGCAAGACCGCAATGCAAATTGTAGCTTGCTACAGATCCCCCACCATGCCCCAGGATTTCCACTTCTCATTTCTTGATACACTGGAAAATATTAGGGTACAACCTAACACCTTAATAATGGGCGATTTCAACTACCCCACCATTAACTGGGATAACTACTCATGTACAACTCTTGTGCTCAACGTTTTCTGGAATTCATAAATTCCAATGCCTTGGATCAACTTATCCACACCCCCACCAGGGGCAGCAGTATCCTAGACCTGGTCATTACCAACATGGGCAACCGGTGTTCCACACCAGAGGTCAATTCCTCGTTGGTCAGATCCGACCACAGACAAATCACCCTAGACATCCACATCCCAGCCCCACCCGCCATTAGGGAAACCACCGTAAAAAATTTCTCCAAAGTCAACTTCATGCTTCTTAAGACAGAAGTGGAAAACTTCACGACACCCATGCTGATGGACAATAGAGATACGACTGCTGAATCCTATACAATTGCACTTTATAAGCACTTACACGAGTGCATGGATCGTGCAATCCCTAACAGAACCAAGATGCTATCCTCCAAAAAAAGGAAGCCAATCTGGTGGTCCCCTGCTATAAACAAACTCTACAACAGAAGAAAGAAACTGTTGCAAAAAAGAGTAAAATCCCATGATTGGAGGAACTCTGTGGTCAGCCTCCGTAAGAAGCTGAGATCTCTCAAAATCACCCAAAGCTAGTTACGAAAACAAAATCGCCACTGATTCTAAAGACAACTACAAAGCATTCTATAGCTATGTCAAGAATCTCAATGGCAACACTCAGATCTGCTGTGAGTTACATCACAATGACCCTAAATATACAGAACCAACTGATATTGCCAACATCCTGGCAGATAGGTTCAGTGCTAACTTTACCCCTCTCTCAGCCCCTAAAGGGCCCATCTCTATACCAAAAGAATACAAAGTACCTGTAATCACGGCTGCACAGGTAAAAAACACACTCTCCAAAGCCAAGAACACAGCATCCATGGGACCTGACAACATCCCAGGCTGCGTTCTACATGAACTACAGAGCGAACTGGCACCCCACCTAAGTACCATGTTCAGTCATAGCCTCACCTAAGGCTTTGTGCCCACTGAATGGCACACAGCAACAGTTATCCCACTCCACAAAGGGGGAGCCACCATGGACCCCGGGAACTACTGCCCCATTAGCCTGACGAGCCTGGTCCGCAAGGCTATGGAGTGTATCATCATGGAACTTGTAAACAATGACATTGGTAATCTCCAAACTCTGGACCCTACCCAGTTCAGGTTTGTAAAAGGCAGATCATGTCTTAAACCTGATAGACTTCTTTGAAGCGGTCACCAAAGCTGTAGATGAGGGTAAGGTGGTACACACAGTCTATCTAGATCTCGCCAAGGCTTTCAACACCATCCCCCACTCTGGAATTATAGACAAACTCACTAAGCTAGGTATAAATCCATATATCACAAGATGAGTTGCCAACTGGCTTACTGACCGAACCCACACCGTGAAATTAGCAGACTCTAAATCCAACTTCAGACCAGTGACAAGTGGAGTACCACGGGGTTCAGTCCTAGGTCCTCTCCTGTTTGGTATCTACTTCTGTGAAGTACAGGTTAACACGGAAGGTCTTTGGCTAACAAAGTTCGCAGATGACTGCAAACTAGGAGCCATAATCAAATCTCCTAACGATGTGGACATCCTACAAAAGGGCCTCACTTAGACAGATGCCCGATGTCAAATGGCCTCAAGCTCAATGCCAAAAAGTGCATTGTCATCCCTTTTAGTAAAAACTGTGTACCCATGAACTACCACATAGGCGGTAGTCTACTTAACACTGAAAGTGTGATGAGAACTTGGGACACAAGGTGGACAGTAGTCTCTCCTTTGATAATCACATCGCCACAGTAGTCAGGAAATCCTTCTACGTGGCACACCTCATCACAAAAGGTTTCTCATCTAGGAAAAAAGTGGTTATTGTTCCCCCACTACTCATCACTCATTAGACCCATTATAGAGTACAACGCCCCTTTTGGTATGTACTTCACAAGACCTCTACAGCAACTGGAAAGGCCACAGAAATACCTCACAAAGAGGAATACCGGCCTCAAACAGATGCCCTACGCAGACCGTCTAAAAAAAAAAAAACTCCAGCTTTACTCTGTCGCATATCGCTTACTCAGAGGCAATCTCTGCCTAACATACAAAGCTATGTCAAACCCAGAGCTATTGGACATGCTCCACATAAAAAAATCCCAATCCCTCCGAGCTGTTCACTCTAGGGACCTAAACCTTGTCACCACAATAAACAGAACATGCTGGAGGGATAGATTCCCATCTCGGAGGCTTCCCATCCTCTGGAACAAACTACCTATCGGTATCAAACAAAGCTCCTCATTAGCACTCTTCAAGAAAAGTCTTGATGATTGGATGGGAGATAGGAAATTCACCTCGGGGATCACTTCTCTGGCTCTGCTTGACAGGGGCACAGGAAAATAATTTTCTTGGGTGGCAAAAGTCAGGGTACCATTTGGCTAGGCTTATAATAGGCCCTAGGGCCAATAGCCTAGTACCTACTTATGAACCTATTTACCTCCGAACAAATGTGTTCCTACAAAATACCAGATCTAACAAAATATCAGATCTAACAACATTCAGTTTTACTGTACTTTTATACATTTCTTAGTACCACTCTGATCTGTTCATGAAAGCAATCTGTTGAAGTTAATACTTATGGTATTTGCTTGATGGTCATGCAGTCTACTGAATACATTGATTTGTGTTCTGTTTCAAGGTAAATTATGTGACAGTCTTTAAAACTGAGGGAGTCGTTCCTGTCTCCAGTTGTCCTTGCGCCAGTGTTCGTGAAGAATTAGGGAGTCATCTTTATCTGCAATTTTCCTCACAGCTGTACTAGTCATGGAACAATTCACACACAGTATGGACACCAAATATATCCAATAATTAACTACTCTTTTTTTTTTTTTTTCTTCCCTCCTTTTCTACTTATTTTCAGCTAAGAAAGTTTTAACCCTTTTTTATATATGCGTGTATATATATATATATATATATATATATATATATATATATATTTATTCTGGCAAACAGAAATGTACATGCACTATTGTAAGTGTTTAAATGTATATATTCTAATAGAGGTCTTTGGTCCATTTGGGTTTGGAAACCTCATGAAGCTGAGTTTGTCCTGCCAACTCTGGGGGGCAAGAGTCAACTCCTTTTTTTCGGAGTTATCTCTGCACCTTGGAGATTCGGCATGGATTAGCTTAGCTCTGGTTTCAGTCTCGGTCTCAGAAGCTGTCTCTTTGGAGCGGGGAGTGACCACGGTTTCAAGGCAGTCTTTCTCAGTTCCCGGCTCCCTTCAGTCTTCAGGGGGGGGGTCCAGCTTTCGGGGTGATGGAGAGAGCCCTGACTGCTGCAGCCACAGTCTGCCCCTTCCACTTAGCTCGAGTCCCTTTCCGCCCAGATATTCAGCCTGCCTTCCTGTACTGGGTCAGTGAGTGACAGGACTGCAGGAGTTCCAAATAACAGTTCTCTCCTCTTCTGATACCTCCCCAGATCACCCCATCCTAAGAAGAGAAAGTGCAAGAGGAAGCATTTGGACTCCCCAGAGGAATCCATCACTGAAGACACTGACTTCGATGAAGGGGAGGAATTTCCAAGGTCACCCCCCTGAGGATGTCTCCTTTGTAAACATCCTAGAAGTATTGAAACGGGTGATTGGAAGTCCCAAAATTCATCTTCCGATAATGTACCTGAAGACCTTCGGCACTCAACCCTGTACCTCCTGGTTGATTCCGTCCGCTGATGCAGTTCATTCAGTTGATCTCTCAGTGGGTGTTGAAGGACCCTGATACTATTGAACCCATGTCAGCAAACATAAACAAAAAGTCAATGGAACCATGAATGCTTTCAGTAAAATGTAAAAAAGCTTTATTGACTTAAGAAACCTCACAAAAGTTAGTCATGCTAGTAACAACTTTCGCCCTGTAGGCTTCTTCAGGCAAAATGAAAGAATGCAATGAAACTGCTTAGGCTCATGTATGTGCTGTCGACCCTCATTATTTATTAAACGTTTTTCTGAAGTTCCCTTAGCATTGGTTTCAATGAAACATTGCCATTCAAACCATGTATTGTATATGTTCCTAAGTGTAATATCCAATAAAGCTCTTCTAATTCTGTGCGTTCTTTTACATTCCCCTCATGTATTCTCATTTATACCTTTTAAAATAAAAAATTTAAAATTATGGTCAGCACATTTATCTGTCTTATGTTTGTATAATGCATTTGTCAACAATTCACGTTTAATTTCAAATAAATGGTTCCCAATACATCTTTAAATTTCTGATTTTTTTCCCCACATAATATGCTAACATAAAATGTGATGTTGTAAATCTTTATTCATTCCTTACTGTTAGGACTTCGGTTTCGTCCTCAGAACCGATACGGCTGTTTCCAAGCTCATGCCAGCCCAAAACTCTCAGCTAAGACCTACCCATAATGCCCCTCTCATAGTCTCTCCAGATCTCATTTGCCATGTTCCTCGTCAGACATGCCTAGCCTCTCTCTCAAAGTTAAGTGGAAATTTGTGTTTTTTTGTTTTTTGTGTAGTTTCTCTTAAAACAGTGTTGTTGTTTTAGTCAGTTTCGTCTTTTTCTTCCTGTCGCCTATAACCTGCTTCTATTTCCTACCCTTTACCTTTGGTAGTTAAATATCTACCATCGTTAGGACTGTCCCTCTCTCCTGCCTTTGGTAGGCCTTCCTGTACCACTTCTGGGATTTTTAAATACCACCGTTCATATTCTCGCCTTTTCTTTCTCTTGTTGTTTCCTTTAGGATAGGCCTTTGTTGCCTGTACTATGTCAGACAATGTTAAGTTGGGATTTAAACAGTGTGACAGGTGTAGGTGTAAGATGCCCAACTCGGACAGCCACGCTCGATGCGTTTTACTGTTTGGGCGTGGACCATATAAATGCTGCTTGTGATATTTGCTCTAATTTTAGCAATCACACTCTAGGAGAGCGCAAAAACAAGCTAATTCTGAAAGGTTTAATCAAAATACCTTTTTCGCAGGCTCTCTGGGTCGGAGGTCTCACCACCTCCTAAGACCAAGAAACATAGTTACGGAACCGAGTCAGCTCCATGTTTCTTCGGCGCCCTTGGCGCAGGCCTCTTCGGCACCAGGCCTTGTGTCTTCTCCCTCTGTGCCATCTCTGATGTTGACTCCTATTTCGGTTCCAGCTTCAGCACCATTGGCTTCAGTGCCGTCCTTGGTTCCGACACTGGCTTTCACAACCATACCTGCTTCAGCACCATCCCCAGCCACTGTGCCGATAGCTTATTTGGCTCCACAGACTATGACCTTGGTTACTAACGTCGAGCATCTCCCAAGAACCAGATACTCTCCAATGTACGACCCCTTTTTGGGGCATTGGTGTAGCCCCTTTCTTGAAAGACCTGATTCTCCTTCAGCAGCCTCCTATAGATCCACCATGAGTCTTTCTGAACTAGATGTAATGCGGTTTGTGGACCAGCTTCTGGCAGCTAGGGGATTGCCCATCCCAGCTAGACCTTCCGTCCCCTTTCGCTTGGAACCCTTTACAGAATATTCACCTGTTTATCCTTCTCCGGCCTCTACCCAGGCCCCGGAGTTCTTGGTACTGATGTCCACCCCGGTGCATACTGTCTCTCCCCCAACTGCTGAGTTTTCCCTGTTGGCACAGACCACCCTTGCTGCATCGGCTCTGTTGGAGCCAGTGCACTCTCAGAGCAGTGTTTGGACTGTCGACACCTTGATACCTAGCCCGGCACCTATTTTTTTGCTGGCGCCGTCTGTCCACGGCTCCGACAGCTTCCAGTCAGCTTGGAGCTCCTCACCTGGAGGTGGGCTCCTCAGGGCAAGGTGTGACCCCGGTTTCGAGGTTGTCCTTCTTGGTTCCAGGCTCCCATCCCTCCTCGGGTGGGCCTGCTTTCCAGGTGATGGAGAGGGTTCTTGCCTCCGCAGGCTCACAGTCAGCATCAAGGACATCAGCACCAGAACTCCCTTCAAGCATGCAGCTGTCCCAGCCCCCTACTTCGGGATCCCGGGCACGGGAGCTGCAAGACCTCTATTTGAGGGGAACCCTTTCTCTGGAATCATCCTCAGAAGATCCCACTGGGGAGCCACCCCGGAAGAAAACAGTGCAAGAGGAAGGACCTTGATTCCTCTGAGGAATGTATCACTGAGGACACCAATTGCGATGAGAGAAGGGTCCCCATGGTCTCCCCCAGACGACATCTCATTTGGAGACATTCCCGAAATCCTCAAGAAGCGGGCAGACTGGAAGTCCTCTAACCCTTCTTCTGAGGAATCTGTGTTCTTGAAGGCTTTCCGTGCCCGGCCATCTACTTCCTGGGTGACCCCACCTGCAGGTGAGCTTATTAAGCTGATCATGCAGCGTGCCTGGAAGGCCTCGGACAACGTAGAACCTGTCCCCTGGAGGTCGGACAAAATTCTAAACACCCTTGAAGACCAGCCCAACTGGTTCAAGCAGTTGACGGTTGATTCCATGGTCGTGGTGGCAGCCACCAAGAGGGAACTGGCAGAAGATAGTTCCACTGTCCATCCTCTGAACAGGGAGTCTCAAGCCATGGACAGACTAGGGAAGTGGACCTATGCTTCAGCAACCTTTGCCATTCGGTTGCTCAACTACCTGAAATGTCTTCCTCTTTGGTGGGGGTACTGCTTGATGAGGTGCGTGATACTGTCACCTTGCAGCTAGCTACACTTGAATCCATCTCAAACTCCTCAATGCGTTTGATATCTCACACCACAGAGGGAGCAGCTCGAGCTGCCGCATCAGGCATTGTCATGAGATGGCATGCTTGGATGCGTTTGTGTGATTTTGCAGACCTCCTTTAAATCTTCCTTCGTCAACGCACCTGTCGACGAATCTGCACTTTTTGTCCCAGAGTACGAGACACACTAGCACAAAGTGAGAAAGACCTTGTCTGCTGTGGGCATAGGTTTTTCCACCACCCCCCCCAGAGGTCCTACTCCAGGAACCAGAGAGGAGGAAAATTGTGGTTCAAGAAATCCCAAGGTTCCTTCCGTGACACTCATGGTGAGCAACCCACCCCCCCCCGGGGGGGGGGCAGAGAGAGCAGCTCATCTGGAAGACTTCCCTTTCAGGGCACAGGGGGTCCACGTAACCAGGGTGCTAGAGATTCCT
The DNA here is from genome assembly GCF_019279795.1 of Protopterus annectens. Lineage (NCBI taxonomy): Eukaryota > Metazoa > Chordata > Ceratodontiformes > Protopteridae > Protopterus > Protopterus annectens. Next base: position 827,752,356 of record NC_056741.1, on the reverse strand, counting down.
TCTCCAGCCGATCCCACCAGCGCTGCTGAGCAATGACCTGATTGCTTTCCTCTGGAAGCTGTCGGGGGTCATTTTTCTCTGCACCTACCAGCCTGGCAACTTACTACTACTGATGTTTGGGTGCAGAGAATAATATCCAGAGGCTACCAGATATTTCGATTTTAACTTCCAGACCCGTCGAACGAATCCCCGATGTACCATCCAATCAGAGGGAGGTAGCAGTCTTAGAAATAGAAAAGCTGCTAAGAAAAACAGTCATCCAATCAGTCCCACCAGACCAGAGAGGATCCGAGTTTTACTCGACGTTCTTTTTAGTGCCAAAAAAGACAGGGGACTGGAGACCTATACTGGATCTCAACCTACTGAACAAATTTATCAAACCTCAAAAATTCCAGATAGTCATGGTGCAGTCCTTTCTCCCCTTTCTGTGAGGGACAATTAGATGTGCTCTATAGATCTCCAGGACATGTATTACCACATAAAGATGGATCACCGCTCCCGGAGATTTCTCCGCTTCTGGCTGGGAGCCAATCACTACCAATTCAGGGCACTGCCATTCAGTCTCTTGGACCCCCCCCCCCCCAAGTGTTCACCAAATGTATGGCAGTTGTAGTAGCTCATCTTCGACTAGGATTCCAGGTATTTTCGTATTTAGACAACTGGCTCCTTACCACCCTGACCAGGAATCTTCTAATCCGCAGCCTCTCTTACACTCAAGGCCTTGCTCTCTGCTTGAAAATTACAATCAGCAAGGGCAAATCTCAAATGTCCCCAACAAAAACACTGGAATTCATTAGAGCAATTTTGGATACAACATCCTGTCAAGCTTCCCTCCCTCCCCACAGGCTTTCGAAAATAAGACACCAAATCCAAGCCCTTCTTCCGCAGACCTTTGTACCAGCACGCCTTGTACTACAACTCTTAGGCTCCATGGCAGCTGCCATTACTCTAGTACCACTTGTGAGGTTGCATATGAGAATACTACAGTGGCTCCTTTCTTCACAATGACCATATGGATACATTTTACAAACCTTTGCAAGGAAGAAATGCTATGGTGGATGAAGCCAGAATCGAATCTTTGGTGTCGACCATTCTGTCTCCCCACCCCACGGCCACAAGTGACCATGGACGCTTCCCTGTTAGAGTGGGGGGGGGGCACTTCTAGGGAAAGACGGTCCAAGACACTTGGTCCCCCATGGAGGCCAATTTGCACATAAATGTCCTGGAACTGAGGGCAGTTCTCTTAGCGTTGCAAGCATTCCATACATCCCTCCCTTCTGGGACCATTGCAGTTCATTCAGACAACGTCAGTCGTCTGGTATATCAACAAGCAAGGCAGCAGGTCTTACCCCCTCTGTCGGGAAGCCATGAGGATTTGGTACTGGGCGATAGCTTCCAACTGCTTTCTTAAAGCAACACACATTCCCGGGAGTTCCAACCTTATTGTGGACAATCTGAGCAGGAACATCCTGAAGCCTCACAAGTGGTCCCTCAATCCTGTAATAGCGGATCAGATTTTCTGCCGTGAGGGCAAGCCTTGCTGTAAACGTTTTGCTTCCCCCTTAAACAACAAATACAGAAGCTACTTTGCCCTGATCCCCCCTCAAGGAAAACCCCTGAGGGATGTTCTAACGCACAATTGGTCTCCGGGTCTACTGTATGCCTTTCCCCCATTTCCCCTCATCCCGAAATTCCTCCAGAAAGCTCAAAGGTTGAGAAGCAAAGTAGTCCTCATTGCCCCTTATTGGCCCCGTCAAGTCTGGTTCCCATTCCTATGGCCTCATCTGATTCACAGCCTGTGGATCCTGGATCATTCCCAAGGTCTGCTATCTCACCCTTAGGGACTTATTCACCCCAGTCTCCACAGCCTCCAGCTCACAGCTTGGTTCCTCCACTTCCAATGATTGCCAGGCTGCCTGATATCTCATCTCCCATTCGTGAAATTCTAGCTTCACACAAACCTTCCACCAGGAAAATGTATTCTAGTAAATGGACTAGGTTCTCTACTTGGGCCAAAGATCAGAACTTAGATCCTTTCTCTATGCCTATTCAAAAGACCCTACAATACCTGACGACTCTTCTACATGCAGGACCCTCAGCATCGACAATCACTGTACATTTAGCAGCTATCGCAGATTTTCATAATGGATTTGATAATTCTTCTGTTATGTCACACTGCCTGTGCAAAACCTTTTTGAAAGGAGTATTACACGTTAAACCTCCAGTCAAGCCCCCCATAGAACCCTGGGACTTGACCTTGGTAATTCAGTCATTAACAGGCCCTCTTTCGAGCCTTTTGATTCTTGTGATACAAAATTTTTTATCATGGAAAACTCTACTTCTAGTAGCACTTACCTCAGCGAGAAGAGTATCTGAGTTGCAGTCCTTGAGTGTCAAGAGACCTTACTTGAACTTCCACAGGGATAGAGTATCCCTTCATACTGACCCTTCTTTCTTGTCCAAGGTCATTTCTGTTTTTTTTCCATTAACCAATCTATTGACCTGTTGGTTTTCTTCCCTCAGCGTTCAAACAGAGAGGAGTATCTGTGGCACACCTTTGATGTTCATATTGTGGCCTTTGCAGGACCCAGATTGGGTAAACCTGTCTCCAAAGTGACTCTATCCTCCTGGCTTAGAAACGTCATTACCTTTGTCTACTATCAGAATAAACTATCCTTACCTTCCACAATACAGGCTCATTCTACTAGATTGATGGCTACTTCTGTGGCTTTTCATTCCAGAGCATCTATGGATGATATCTGCGCAGCAGCCACTTGGGCAAGACCTCATACCTTTATCACTCATTACAAATTGGGTTTGGCCTCCAGGGGACGAGCATCTTTTGGTTCTATGGTGCTCAAGAATATCCTTCCTTAGGGCCACCCAGGACTCAAGTAGCTGGGGACTCTGTCGTAACAGTAAAGAATGAATAAAAATTTTCAACATCAGGTAAAGAAGTTACGTCTTACCATAATGTTCCATCTGTGTTGTAGATCTTTATTCATTCATTACTTCCCACCCTCCTTTCCCCTGCCTGGACTCCTGGTGGACTTAAGGACCTCCTAGTTAGGGTATTTGCTCAAACAGAGCCTCCTACTCTTTTTCTCTTACTACCTCTATAATATAGGGGCGGGCAAACTCAATCTGGAGAGACTATGAGAGGGGCATTATGGGTAGGTTTTAGCTGAGAGTTTTTGGCTGGCACGAGCTTGGAAACGGCCGTGTCGGTTCTTTGAAATCCTAACAGTAATGAATGAATAAAGCTCTACAACATAGATGGAACGTTATGGTAAGACATAACTTCTTTTTACATCTAGCTAAAAATACTAGATTCTTTGTTTCACAATTTTCCATATGCTGTAACTTATATTTCTTATTTGTGATGGGATGAATGAATACACATTTATATGTACCTGTCTTCTTTGTTGTATTAATACTTCTATCCACACATGCCTGTTCCTTGTAGCATAAAACATGCATCAAATTCTGATTCTTTTTATATCTGAAGCCAGGTCTATCCATATCTTACAGATCCAACTCTGGGGCATGTTGTAGAATGTGCCAATATTTACTAATTATATTCTTGACTTTATTAGTATTTTTATTATAAGTCACATACATCTAATCTTATTTTGTGTTTGTGTAGCCACCTTAACAAACTTCCTTTCTGCTGTGGTGATAGGTCTAGCCATAGTGATTCGCTGATTCTTCACTTCACATATTTTTCAGCCATTTTCTTACTATAACCCATATCTGTAAAATCAGTGACTACATTCTCAAGCTGAGTAATCATATTTCCATCTAGTGTATTTTTAACCACATTATCAAACATATGTTATGAGTGCATGCTATTGGATATTAATACTTAGGAGCACATGACTTGCAACAAAAATACTATAGAAGATAATATATAATAATATAATATATATATAATATAATAATATAATAATATAATTATATTATGTAATATATAATATAGAAGATGTGTAAGAATATAATTAGTAAATACTGCTGCATTCTACAACATGTTCCAGAACTGGATATGTATGACGTGGATAGACCCAGTTTTGGATATAAAAAGAATCAGAATTCAAATCATATCCAGAGGATATTCTATCCCCTTTGTGGGTTCCCCCATATCTCCCAGAATTTCCACCCACGCAAAGGGAGGCAGCAACATAGGACATTTCCAAGCTGCTAGTAAAACAAGCCATCAGAACTGTCCCCCCAGATCAGTCCGGGTCGGGCTTCTATTCCAGGTTCTTTTTGGTGCCAAAGAAAACAGGGGATTTAAAGCCCATTCTGGACCTCTCTACCCTGAACCTATCTGTTGCCAAAGAGAAATTCCGGATGGTCACACTACAGTCCATCATGCCATACCTGCAAAAGAGCGGCTGGATGTGCTTGTTAGACCTCCAGGATGCTTGCTATCACACAAAAATGCACAGAAACTCCAGGAGGTTCCTCCGCTTCCGGCCAGGAGTCTATCATTATCAATTTCGAGCCCTACTTTTTGGTCCCAACACAGCCCCCAGAGTTTTTACCAAAGTGATGGTGGTTGTAGCGGCTCACCCGAGGCTTCAGGGGATTCATGTCTATCCGTACCTGGACGATTGGCTCCTCACTGCTCCACCAGGCGTCTACTTTCCCAAACCAGGGATTACTTTCTGACACTTTTCCTTAGTTTGGGCATCACAATCAACACATCCAAATCTCTCCTAGATCCTGTACAGGTGATAGACTACATTGGTGCCAGGATAGATACTCTTCAGTGAAAAATATTCCTGACCCCAGAGAGTTCAAAACCTCAGGATGCATGTCTCCCTGATCTACCATTCTCATCTCCCAATGGCAGAGTCAGTGTTGAGGGCCCTAGGCCCGATGGCGGCGACCATAACTCTTCTTCCGTGTGGTCGGCTACACATGTGGATTCTTCAGTGGACCCTAGCAGTTCAGTGGTCCCTGTTGGAACTGCCATTGACTTATCCTATTCACCTAATTTGAGTGTGTCTGTCGTCCCTCATATGGTAGATGAGCTCTCTGAACATTTTGGAGAGACGACCCTTTGTTCCAGCCCCGGCCCAAACCACAGTGACCACGGATGCCTCCCAACTTGGGTGGGGGGGGGCATTGTTCGGGCAGGACAGTCCAAGGCCTGTGGTCCCCCATAGAGACCAGCTTGCATATCAGTGTCCTAGAGATGAGGGCAGTCCTTCTAGCGTTGTAGGCCCTTCATCCCTTTCTTCCTCTAGGGAGGATTGCCATTCAGTCAGACAACATGTCAGTAGTTTGGTATATCAACAAACTGGGAGGGACTAGATCTTACCCCCTTTGTCACAAGCTTATGAGAGTGTGGGAATGGGCGATCTCCACTGGTCACTTTTTCATAGCGGACAGGCTAAACCGGACCATTCTGATGCCTTACAAGTGGTCTCTTAATCCGTAAGTAGTGGAACAGATCTTCGAGTGGGGTCAATCTTGCTGCAGTCTCTTCGCATCTCCTTCCAACGTGAAGTGCAGCAAGTTTTTCGCGCTCATTCATGCTTGGCCTCCCAGTCTTCTGTATGCTTACACGCCAGTACCTTTCATTCCGCGGTTTGCAAAAAGCTTGTCGACTGGGGAGCAAGGTGATCCTCATTGTCCCATTCTGGCTTTGCCAGGTATGGTTTCCCTTCCTTTGGTCTCACCTTCTGGCTCCACCTTGGATCCTAGATCCCATTCAGGATTTGATTTCATACCCTTTGGGGGTACCTCATCCGAGTCTCGACAGGCTGAAGCTTACGGCTTGGCTGCTCCAGTTCCTGTAATTGCTAGGACTCCCAGACTATCCTCTTCAGTTAGATCTATTTTGGTAGCTGCTCATAAGTCTTCGACCAGAAAGGTTTATCGCAGCAAGCGGAAACATTTTTCTTTCTGGTCCTCTCAGAGAAGTTTAGACCATTTTGCGGCTACTATTTCTGCTATTCTTGATTTTCTAGCTGATATTTTCCAGCACAGAGCTAGTTCTTGTACTGTCAAAGTTCAGTTGGCTGCCATTTCTCGTTTTCATATGGGTGGGAATTCTGCATCCTTAGCATCTTCCAGACTGTGTAAAGCTTTTATCAAAGGCACCTTTTTGCTACGTCCAACAGTCAAAGATCCTGTTCCGCAGTGGGACCTTACTGTGGTTCTCCAAGCTCTGATCTCGCCACATTTCAAGCCTACTGCAACTGCAGATCTAAATTTTTATCGTGGAAAACAGCTTTTCTGTTGGCTATTACCTCTGCTAGAAGGGTTTCAGAATTACAAGCCTTGTCCATCAAACTTCCGAACATGATTTTTCATAAAGACAGTTTCCCTTCGAACCAATCCATCCTTTCTTCCTAAGGTAGTATTACCAGTCAATATCAATCAGACTATAAATTTGCCTTTGTTCTTTCCCAATTTTACGAACAAGATGCAATACAAACTACACATGTTGGATGTTCATAGACAGTTATGATTCTGTTTACAAAGGACAAACATTTCTGTAAATCTAATCAATTGTTTGTTTCCACAATCTCCAAGGTCACTATAGCTCGATGGATTTCTTCAAGCATCCTGCGGGTCTATAAGGAAAGAGGCATGTCTCCTCCAGTTCAGGTAAAAGCTCATTCCACTAGGTACATGGCTACGTCTGTGGCTTTCTGGTCTAGAGTGCCTTTGGATGACATTTGCTCAGCAGCTGCTTGGTTCTCATCTCATACATTTATTTCTCATTGCAAATTGGATTTGACTTCCAGAAGGAGAGCATCCTTTGGTTCTGTGGTGCTCTGGAATATCCTTCCATGAGGGCCTTCCAGGAGTTTTGGTAGCTGGGGACTCTGTCGCAGCAGGTTGAATACCAAATGAAGTAAACTACTTCAGATAAAGTTACGTACTCACCATAATGTTGCATCTGAGTAGTTGTACTTCATTTGTCTTCAGCCGTCCCTCCCTCCTTCCCCCGGACCTTGGTGCATGATTAGCCTACGGGCTGTAGTATAGGTCACAAGTATATTATCAGGTCGGGTTCTCAGTATAAGTTCAGCATACTCAATCTGGGGATGTAAGGCAGTGGAGGTGTGTTATGGGTAAGGAGAGGAGTCTGGAGCTTGGAGCTGATGCTAGTAATTGTTGCCGGCTCAGATCCGATACGGATCCATATTCCCAAAGGTTGAAGACTAATGAAGTACAACTGCTCAGATGGAACGTTATGGTGAGTATATAACTTATTTTTCTTTGTGTTGCAAGCCTTTCAAACTGCTCTTCCTTCGGGAACAATTTTGATTCAAATGGATAGTATGTCAGTGTCAGAAGCTCTAAGAGTTTGGCATTGGGCAATCTCTTCCAACCACTTTTTTTTTCCTCCCAAAAACATTTTTATAAAATTTTGTTAATAAACATGGACATAAAGTATTGAAAATAAACAATATAAAACATAATAACTATTTACACTATATACAAACATCCATGATAAACATTTGTTTTATCCAAGAAAGGTAATCACTATTTATCTAACAATCTCTCCAATTTTTGGCAAGCTAGTCTTTTGTGTTGCATTTGATGATCTCTGATAAATAGTTTGCATTTCTTTTTTACATACAGATTTTGCTATTGAAGTAAATTCAGTAAACATAAGATCTTGCTTATTTTTCCAGTTCAATGTAATTCTTTTTCGAGCAATAGCTAGAATTCACCAAAGAACAGATAACTGATGTCTAGGAATTACACTTGGGGTAGGAACATTGAATAATATCAAAGAGCTAGTAATTTGACAGTTATCAGACCACAGGGCTTTTGCAAAATCCCTAAAATCACTCCAGTATTCTGTGAAAATTCTACATTTGATGAACGTATGAACTCAGTTGGCTTCAAGAATATCACCACACCTCCAGCATTTGCTTTCATTACTCTTGGTTATAAGGTCAATTCTGTGTGGAGTGTAAAAGCTTCTATGAATAAATCTCCAGGTATATAGTCTCCAATATAAAGATGGCAAAGTGTTTTTTATTGAATTTAATAACCATTTCTTATTATCGTTAGATAAAGGTTCACCATTAATCTTTATGGAGTAATTCCAAAAAGCTTGGTCAAAAGTAATCAAGTCTTCTCATAGGATTTTTTATACAGGTGATATGCTTAATTTATGTTCATTGTTCATCGAACTACACCATATGAATAGTTGTATCATTCTTGGTATAATATCAGTTTCCAGATTTATTGACACACTCACTTTATTTTCAACAAACTGTCTTAAAGATTGAATACAGAGCCAGATATCTTGACCGACATTATATCTGGCTAAGAGAAAGTTCATTAGTTGGATGTTCTTATTGTCTCTAAACTGGTGCCAAAACGTTAGATTATTCTCTTTAAGATTCCGCATCTTATTGATATTGAAGGTATCTAGGCAATCTGGTGTATAAGCTATGGGAAATGTAATGAAAAAGGTGTTCTTTAAACTATAATTGTTGTCGATTTATATTTTTGAAAATATAAAATATTTGGTTTACACCAAGTGAGAAGTGGCTAAATTTCTTATTATATAAGCAATATTTATGGAGTATCCAAAATATTTTGTTAATTCCAAAGGTTTCCTTAGTTTCTGAGTTCTCAGAGGAAGTTATATGTATTTCATGTAGTTTCCAGCTTGAGGTGTATATGGATGAAATCCAGTGTAATATTATGCTAATACTAACAGATTTGAAATATAATTCTATGTTGGGAAAGCCAATCCCATTACTGTCCCAGGCTCTAACATGCCATTTATAGGCTATTAGTTTCTTTGGGAATCAGAGAAAAGTTAGTAATAGGGAATCTATTTGTTTAAAGAATTTCTTAGGAGGAGGTAAAATCAATGATTGTAAGTAAAATAAAATCTTGGGCAAAATAATAATTTTTATTAATGTAAGTCTGTCTTCCATGGTGAAAAACATGGTGAAAAACATTTTGTTCCACTTTTTAGTCAAGTCACTGATTATAGCTGTGTTGGTGGTGCTGCGGTAGCGTTGTCGCCTCACAGTAAGACGTCCTGTTCGATTCTCAGCTAAAGCGTCTTCTGCGTGGAGACATGCGTGAATGGGCGTACCTTCGTTGAAGGTTGTGCGTCAAGCCTGGAAAGTCGGTACGTAAAAATCTACTGCCAATCATTAGCAGACCGGAGTTCCGCTGTGGCGACCCCTAACCGGGAAAAGCCGAAAGATACAACAACAACTGATTATAGCTACCAGTCTAGTGAAGTTAAATTTAATAGTCTCATTCCACTTGTTCTTCATACTTATTCCTAGAAAATCGATCTTATCATTTTCCCAGTTGAATGTATTGTATTTTTGCAAATTATTTATTTTCTCATTGATTAAAAGTGTTTTGGTTTTATTTTGATTAAAATTGAGCCCTGAGATTTTTCCAAGGGGATTATGGCATTCATGATATGTTGTAAAGAGCCTTCTATATCACTGGATGTTAGTAGAATATCGTCAGCAAAAAGCTGAACTTTTGGACAGTATCCCTCATTAACTTGAAATCCTTTGATATTTGGATTATTTCTAATAAATGAAGCAAAAGGTTCCACTGATAAAGTGAAAAATAATAGGGATGGGGGCAACCTTGTCTAGTTCCCTTATGAATTTTTACTGGGGATGATAGACATGAAGCAATCTTAACAAATGCTTTAGAATCACTATAAATGTTTAATATCAGTTTAGTGAAATCTGAAGTAAAGTTAAATTCTGTAAAGATTTTTTGTAAGTATGACCAACTAAGGGAATCGAACGCCTTATCAATATCCAGACTAATAATAGTTAATTGTTTTTTTGGTTTTGTCTGCAATGTCTATTAGCGATAGTAGCTTAATAGTATTGTTGTGCACTTTTCTATGCAAGATAAAGCCAGTTTGATCAAAGTGTATTAGATTGGGTAATATATTCTTTAGTCTTGTGGCCAGGATAGACATGAAAACTTTATAATTGATATTTAACAATGATATGGGTCTATAGTGTGCACATAGTTGGGGGTCCTTACCTTGTTTCAGAGTGGAGGAAATTATTGAGTACTTCCATGAGGGAGGGAGAATTAAGTCTTGTTTAACCATGGAGAATGTGTTTAATAATAACTTTATTGTGTGCTCTGGAAGAATTTTATATGTTTCTGGGATTGTCCTATCTAACCCTGGGGCTTTAAAATCTTTCAGATTTTTAACTTGTTCTTTCACTTCTGCTAAGGTTATTTGTTTATTTAGGGTACTACTTTGCTGTTTTGATAGTTTAGTCTTGATATTTTCTTGTAGAAATGTATCTATTACATCGTCTGAATCGAGTGGCGAGTGCATGTCATTGATTGTCCGATAATGATTTCTAAAGACTTCTAATATACCTCTTAAATCAGTTGTTCTTTTTACTGTTGTTGTTCTTGTATTTAATTTCATTAATGTGATTTTTGTTTACTAATTTGTTTGGATCTGATAGGTAGTTTATGTAAATGTCTGGGGTTTATTGAATAGGGCTGTAGTTTAATATTTTCTAAGCTTATAGCAACCTTGTGATTCAATATTTCTAAATATTTGTGATTTAGATTAGACATTTCAGTAAGTACTGCTTTATCATTTGATTTTAAATTTAGTTTCAACTCCTCTATTTTGGCTTGTAAATCAGAAAGTTCCTTGTCTCATTCCTTTCTCCTTTGAAAATACAAAACTTTAACTCCACTAAAGATGTGAACTTTTAATGCATCCCAGAGTATGATATCTGTTACTTCACCATTATTATTGTTTTCCATAAATGCATTTATTCCTTTTAATAACCACTCCTTAAAACCTTTTAACTTAGTAACATAGGCTGGGATTCTTTGAAAAATTATCATATCTTTTTTCACAGTCAAGCTGAATAAAAAGGCATTGTGGTCAGAGAGTGGACATGACTGTATTGCAACATCATTTATTTTAGAGTAAGAGTGTTAGACACAAAAATCTTATCAATATTTGTTTGTGTGCCAAATCGGAAAGAATAATGAGTGTATTGAAGTGAATTTTGAACTCTTAAATTGTGTATGTCTCTAAAATTCATTGAGGCTATAAAACTGTTTACCTTTTTAGCTTGTGTCGTTAGTTTAACCTTATTATTTTTAGAGGTGTCTTCATCTGATAACAAGCAATTGAAACCCCCTGCCAGAATAATTTCTCCCTTTGCATGCAAAGTAATGAGATCCAAATATTTCTTCACATATTTAGTTCCTACGCCAGGAATCCAATATGAGTTTACCATTGTGAAGCATTTCTTATTAACTTCTAGTACTACTAAGCTTAACATTCCATCTTTATCTGAAAAGGTTTTTAAAATTTTAGGTAGTGTATAAGTATTATTCCATAGTATGAGTACCTCTCCTTTTGACGCTAAAGCAGGAATCCGTGAGAACGATAAAACCATTAAATGATAATTATTGCAAATCCTTCTCCAGCAAGTGGGTTTCTTGCAAGAAGATTATCTGAGCTCTGTGCATTTTAATGACTTTAATTAAACCAGCTCTTTTGACATTATAATTTAAGCAATTAATGTTTAATGATAAGCATGTATGTATCATCATTTGTTAAAGTTATATTTAGAACATCAATAACACCTTCCAAGTATAATGACTTGAAGTAATTCATGAAGTTATGTATCATGGATGAATCAAAAATCTTTAGAAACAAATTCTGAAACCAATAACTAAGAAAACATACATACATGGAACCTAATGTTTCAGGTTTAGTTAATAAATTAAACCACCCTTTAACACCATCTCACACACCAAAAACATACATAATTAGCTTCTGCTTTAAATGTAGTATATACAAACAGTAAAGCATTTCTAAGGTAACTCAAACAAATATGAACATAAGTCCATCAGGCAATCACAGTGGATTCATATGTAATATGTAAACCACTACTAAGTAATGGAAAATAAGGAGTCAGTTTCACCAATTAACCTAGTTGCTTTATCGGCATAAGCTTCTAATACTTATATATTTTATACCTGTATTGCAGTCTCTTGTGTTTATAACTGTAGCAATATAGTAGTTATATCAGTTTGCTTATTTCCCCTTCCCCTTTTTATACCTTTATATGTTCAAGTAGACTGGTAGTCATGAATGGAAAGAAGAAAGGGAGGAAGAAAAAGAAGGAGGGGGACCATAGGTTTTCCAACCACTTTCTGATAGCAATGCACTTTGTGGGGAATTTCAGTGTGGTAGCAGACAAACTAAGGTGTTTTCTCTTGCCTCACGAGTGGTATCTCAAGTCCAAAGGTGACGGATAGGATTTTCCGTTAATGGGGCCAGCCTTACTGCGACCTGTTTGCCTCTCCCCTAAACAAGTGCAGCAACTACTTTGTCCTGATCCCCTCTCTGGAGGAGTCACCGAGAGATGCTCTTTTTTGCATTTGTCCCTTTGGACTACTGTATGCCTTTCTCCCAACTCCTCTAATCCCAAAATTCATATGGGATACAGAAGGCAGTCAGGCTGAAAGAGCAAAGTAATCTTCGTTGCACCTTTTTGGCCTCGACAGATATGGTTCCCCTTGCTTTGGCCTTATCTGATTCAAAAGCCTTGGATTCTGGACTCTGCTCCAGACCTTCTGTCCTATCCAGAGGAATTAATCCATCCAAACATTGTGAACCTCAAGCTGACAGCTTAGTTTCTCAAATTCCGTTAATAGCCCGGTTTACCTCACTTTCCTTCTTGGTATGTCATATTCTCTTAGCCTCTCATAAGTCAGCTACCCATAAACTGTATGCTAGTAAATGGAGAAGGTTTACCTTTTGGGCTCGTGATAACAATATTGATCCCTTTTCAGCACACATCAATAAAATCCGTTTGCTTCACTTTTTAAAGCGGGTGCTTCCCAGTCTACCATAAAAATTTAAATTAGCTGCTATTTCTAATTTCCGTAATGGTTTTAAAGAATTGTCTTTGGCTTTTCATAAGTTTTGCAAGGCCTTCTTAAAAAGAATACTCTTGCTAAAACCCCCTTACAAAGATCCTACCCCACATTGGTATCTCAACTTAGTACTGCAAGCCATTGTTCAGCCTCCCTTTGAACTATCAGCTGAATGTGAGCTGAAGTTTTTGTCCTGGAAAACTATATTTCTCTTGACAATAACTTCAGCCAGAAGAATTTCAGAAATACAAGCCTTACCATGTAAACCTCCTTACCTGATTTTCCCCAAAGATAGTTTCACTAAGAAACAATTCTTCCTTTTTGCCTAAGTTAGTGTCAGAGACCAACATTAGTCAGACTATTAATTTACCAGTCTTTTTCCCAATTTTGCTGACAATTAGATGTTCACAGACAAATACATTTCTATCTACACAGAACTAAGGAATTGAGAAAATACAATCGGCTATTTGTGTTGTTTTCATCTGCAACACTTTGCCAGACAGTGAGCAAAGTGACGCTGGCCAGATGGCTCAGAGAATGTATTTCTTTCATCTATAACACGATGAAAATTATTTTGCCTAGGCCTTTAAAGGCACATTCTACAAGAGCTGTGGCTACTTCAACAGTTTTTCAGTCTAGAGCTTCTATGGATATTTGTTCAGCAGCAACTTGGGTATTTCCTCATACCTTTATTACCCATTACAAATTAGATCTGGTCTCCAGTGGAAGAGCATCATTTAATTCTGTGGTACTCAAGAATATCCTTCTTTGAGTCCTCCCAAGGTCTAAGGTAGCTAGGGACTCTGTCCCATATGTCGAGGATAAAATGAAAATTGATAACATCAGATAAAGAAGTTATGTATTTATCATAACATTCCATCTGTGTTGTCCATTTTCATTTATCCTCAACTGCCCTTTAACCTTCCTTCTACCTGCCTTTGATGTTTTTGGTGGAATGGATAATGGACGTATACACTTATTGTTATTCTTATACTATTAAAGGTATGGTCTCTATGGAGGCTCTTGGGGTTTTTCATTGTCTGTTTTTCAGCAAACTTGATTTGAGATAACTAGGAGAGGAATATTGTGGGTAAGGGTTAAGCTTGAGAGTTTTTGGCTTTTCTGAGCTGTAGTAATGGCCAAATCAGTTTTGAAACTCAGAACCTTATAGTGAGTATGTAACTTCTTTTTAACTTGGCTAGTTGATATATCCCTTTCAGTCAATATCCAGCCTACAAAGACAAAGATAAGTAAAATATAAATATGGACAGTTTAGTGTAATTTATGCATTGTTCAAATGGTATGAATGCATTAGATTGTGTAGTACATTGATTTTTTTGAGGTCCACAGTATCGGTGGAAAAAGTGTTAATAAGTCTGCCTGCAGATGACAGCCCACCTAAGGATGATTGTTTATAGTCTCTCTCTTGTTTTGAGGAAAACCACCAGTTTTCTAGCTGTGAACACTGCTTGACCTTTAGTAAGAAACCACTCCTATGTGCTGACAAATTTCAGGCTTTCCTGAAACATAAGCTTATTGACTTGGTGCAAGATTTAACATAAATTTGTAAGGAAGTACTTCTACAAATGACCAAAAGCATAACAAGTCTGAATAAGAATTGTAGATGATGTATGGGTTGGTTGAAAAAAATTAGTGGTGAAAGAACCACCTGATAGGGAGTGAGAAACCATAGTGGTGTTACCAGTCCCATTTAAACCCGAGTAGTTTGAACCCAGTGAGGTACTGTTGTCCTGTCCTAGTTTCATGACTAATCTTAACTCTCTCCGCACATGCAGTGACCCATTTAGAGACATACCTGACATCCTCTGTCACCTCCGGGCTCCCTTAAGACAGGCCGCTACTTAACATGCTGTGCAAATCACTCTTCTCACTACTGCACTTGTTTCCAAATCTGTTCTGTTACTACTTGCATCCCTCACTGTCTATTTTCCATTTTTTTCATAGGTGTACATAAATATTTCTCTTTTTTAATAATTAACTAGGAGGCTCATCTTAACTTGTCTCTAGGGTGATATTTTAATATGTAGTTATCAGATGATCAAGTATTGCAGATTACCTCAGTAATGGATGTTGTGAAGATGCATGCAGATGCCAAGTTCAACCAGGCACCCTTGAACACAGGTTGAACTTGGCTAGGCTGGTAAGGGCCCTGGGCTGTTAGCCTAGTAACCTCCTATGATCCTATGAAAGTTTTGGCATACCATTTTCTGGAGTCTACACAGAAGCTGAGTTTAGGTCACTATGAGTTAATGCTATTTTCATTAGAGTGCTATCTTTTGGGATTTGCAGTAGTAGAGTCCTTGTGGAAAAATCTTATCTGCTTAACTGGCTCCTAGTGTCTCCCCTTCAAGTAGAGTCAGCTAACATCTCAGGCTTGGGCTTTGTTTGCAAGCCCCAGGGGTCTCAGTCATGTAAGAAAAGTGCTATGTAAACCCATCGTAGCGGATTGCCTTCATTGGAGGCAGGTTTGATTTGGAAACCCTTTTCTGTCAGCTTCTTTTGCTGACAGAAATATCCTAGGAAATCATGAACCTATATAATCTGGTTGACAGTGTGGTGGAAGGCCTAGAATCCAGATCCTCTTCTGCCTCCTGGGTGTAATAGTAGACACAACCTTTGTGTACTTCTTGCTCATCTGTAGATGTAGCTTCTGCAGTGGATTACAAGGCATTGGTGGCTTTAAAGTTAGCACATCCAATATTCTGGTATTGGACAGTTTACAACAGAGCTTAGAATGTTGGATATTATCACCACTCTTGATGTGGATCTTCCCTTTGTGCAGCTCTGAACCCATTTGCACGTCTTGATAACACTAGCTAGGGTGCTTGCTTTGGCTTTTCTACAGTGGATTGATAGGAAGAAGGACTCCACGTAAACCATCTGGAAGTATGTGTAGCACCTTATATTGGACACTGTAGGGCAATCAAAGAAGGATCTTGAAGTAATTCAGGCTGAAATCCAATGTTTATGATGTGCTGCATAAGCAGTTCAGTATTCTGTTGTATCCCCTTTGCAAAAAGCAATTTCGGTTTTGTCTGTTTGGATTCTGAAGGTAATTAATGCAGTTTCAGACCCCTTGATCCACTCCTTCATTCCTCTTGTAGAACTGAGGATTTAGAAGTCTTGTCCTGGTCACTGTGTTTCAGAAGTTGTGCACCCTTGTGAGTTAAGCCCAGCAAGGTAAAGTGGAGTTCCTGGAGGATGTGCGCTTCCTCCTGTAAGATACTTATTCTTTACCTCTTGTTCTTTGTGTAATTGCAGATTTCACAGAAAGACCCAATCTGGTGTTCATTGACTCTTGGTTGCTGAGGAGGATGTTTTCAGGCTGTCAGATCCCTGGCAGTGCTGGAAATCAGAGGCCAAGATCTGCCGTATTACACATGCATTCAGGTCATTGGACCACACAAGTGCCAGTATGACTCTGCCATAGTCCATGCAGGTGTAAATGACCCGAGATGTTCCTTTCTTGACTCTGTGAAGAGAGAGCAAGGATCTCTCAGAATTTGTGTACCAGGCTGTTATGAGTCTAGCATTGAGCAGCATTCTACCTTCTTCAAAGATGATGCCATAATACGAACAGAAGATGACTGCCTTTAGTAATTGGTTTAGTTTCAGGTGTCATTCTAAGGGGGGTGCAGTATTTGTCAGCATGGAAGGTGATGGTCAACAGACCGTGCTGCTTTGCCAGGGATGGTTTGCAGCTGTCCCCTCTAGACTTTTGAATATTAGCCAAAACATTGTCCTCCCTCATAGTACCTTTTTAGGCAATGCCAGACTGAAAATACTTCCAACATAGCAAATCAAACTAGGTATTACTGCTCAATACTAGGAGTCCAAATAAGAAGCTCCACTCCCAACAAGCTGTCCTCATCCTAGAGAATGTTGACTTTTGTGCAGTCAGAGACATTGTTTAAAGTCATGGATAGCACACCGACCTTGCAAGACTGTGCCTTTCACACAATTAGGCACGCTACTACATAGGCAGGGAGTAAAGGTGGAGATGTCTTGATTTACATAAGAAGTAAATAGACCTCAAGGCTGGTCAGACAGGATGATTCACTTTAGATTTTCCATGTTCAAGTAACCATAATTATACCATTTCCTTGAAAGCTATAGGTACTTTTTTGACATGTACTGCTGTGAAGTGAAAGGCCTATGGATGATCAAATTTGCAGTCTGTTGCAAATTAGCAGTCGTATAATTCCCTTATCAACTCTAATGTTCCTCAAGAAGAGCTGACACAGACAAATGACTGGTGTCAAAGCCAATGACTAAAACTAAATGCCAAGAAATACATAATAGTATCTTTCAGGAAGTCAGCCACCCCTGTTAACTATCAGATTGAGAACACACCTCTTAAGAATTGGTCCAGCAGTCAGAGACTTGGGGGACACATGTAGACAGTAACCTCACCTTTGACCATCACTTGTCTATGGTATTGGGGAAATTGTTTTATGGTGTGCAACTTACAAAGGTTTTGCATCTAGGTCCAAAGAGTTTATTGTTCCACTGTAATCAGCATTCATTAGACCTGTCATTGAGTACCATTACCCCTTTGGTATATACATAACCAGGCACATCCATCAGCTGGAACTTGCACATAGGTTTCTCACTAAAAGAATATAGGCTGTAAATAACATGTCCTGTGTAGACTGCCTCAAAGCCCTATCCCTGTATTCTGTCTCTTACAAACTGTTGAAGGGACATCTATGCCTGGCATACAACTATGCCTGCCATACAAGTCATTATTAGACCCCATTCTGATGGACCTCCTGCATGTCTGTAAAATGGACAGCAAAATTACCCATTCTAAAGTCTTAAAACTTGCCTGTGATATAAATGGGACCTGCTGGAGAGAGAGATGTATGTATTCCACAGACTAACCCTTCTGTGGAACAGGTTTCTCATCTATGTGAAGCAGAGCTCCTCCCTAACCCAAGGCAGTTGTAACTTGGACGATTTGAGTGGGAACAGGGAATTCATCCCGGGTTTGGCACCCATGTCTCTAATGGACACAGGCAGCCTGTAAATGTTTCATTCCTCAAGCCCCTGCTTACACTTAACAAGGGTGCCAGAACTTGTCCGAGATTTGGGATGCATGGATAGACTTAAAAAGGCCCCAGTGATCATTAGCGTAGTACACACCTATGGAAGCACTAGCACATTTCAAGTGTGATTTCTGGATTAGATTTATTGATGTCCTTCAAGGATGCATCTGCAGTCCTTACATATGGGTTGTCCTGCCTCAAGCAGCCCTTCGGTCGGCCAGATTCCAAAGTCTGGGTCCGGCGTCGGCTGATGTCGCCCTTTTCCCCGACGTCAGAGCGCCTGGGGTATAAAAGCGTCAGCCGACGCCATCTTCCTCAGTTTTTCTTGCCGCGAGGTGCCCGAAGCAGAAGCAGTTCGCAAGTGCCGGTCGGCCAGCTCCTGTGATTTCAGCTACCGAAGTCTTCAAAAAAGCTAAGTACCCCGTTGGGGACTCTTTCTTGCCTCAGCCGATGTCAGATCAAACGGTTAAAGTTAATAATTGTTTATCTTGTGGGAAACAAATACCTCATAAGGATTTCCACTCTTACTGCTTACCCTGCCTAGGCCCAGACCACGACGTCTCAGCCTGTTCAGCCTGTGCTTCCTTCAATAAACGCACTCTTAGGCGTCGGGCAGAGTTTGCAGAGGAATTTTTTTGGGAAAATTTCTGTTATATCATGCCGTCGGAGCTTCCGACAGCTCATTTACCCAAATAACGAAAGGATAAGGACTGACACACGCGGTCCGCGGTTTCGGCCGACTCCACGCCTAGGCCTACTGTGAGTGTCTTGGTCTCTACTGAAACTGAATCTCTACCGCTTCTGACCGACGACACCGCACAACCGGTAACTTCGGTACCGGAGGCCATTACTGAGTCGGTCATGGAATTTCCGTCTGAAACCGGTGCTCAGGAAATATCCGACAGCATTTCTGTTGATAAAACTACTCCAGCACGTGGGGCATCCAGGCCTCCTGTATTCATGTCCATTAAGGCCTTTACACGGGCTAAAGCTGCTAAACAGCCAAAATCTCTCCCTCCCAAGGCTATTCCTCGGGGATCCACTACCGGTTCACAAATTTCAAGTTTGGCTGAGGACCTTATTTCCTTAATCAGGGGCTCTCAGCCACATCCAGACAGGGGCTGTCAACCTCCTCCAGGCAAAAGGCCCAGGGTTGAGCAGACAGATCCCCAGTCTTCTGATGAGGCCTCAGATGAGACTGCCCTTTCAGACTACCAGGAGGAGGCCCTTCCGGCTTACGAGGATTCTGATGCAGAGGAATCTATTCCCTCGGCCTCCCCCCCTGAAGAGTTTTCCTTTGGGGAGACCCTTCAGTCCATGAGAGAGCATTTCAAATGGCAAGGCCAGGAATTCTCTGATTCCAGGAAGAGGTTAAGGACTTTTTTACATTTACCTCAGCATAGACCTTTGGCTATTCCTCCTGTTTTAAATGTTATAGAAGATGTGTACTCTGAGTCTAGTATTTCCCCTGACTCCCTTCCTCCGGCTCCTGTCAAACCTGACAGGTACTACAGGGTCCCGGACTCACATCTATACCTTTACAAGGGCCACTCTGCTGACCCAGAAACTATTTCCCAGGGCCCTAAAGGGGTTACAACCACCACTGCCAAGAATCCACTTCCTTCTGAAAGGGAATCCAGGGCTTTAGAGAGATGGGGTAAAAAAGTGTATACTTCTTCCACTCTTTCTATGAGAGCATTAAATTGTCAGTTCCATATGATACAGTATCAAGAGTATCTGTTACATGAATTGCATAAAAAACTATCCTCGCCTGAACCCCTAGACCGCAAGGCGCTTCAGGATCTGGTGCATAACTCTCAGCAGGTTAGCAACCATTTCTTACAGTGTGGTTATGATGCATTGGAAGCTTCATGTAGGTCAGCAATGACAGGCGCAGTCATACGTAGACATGCTTGGCTGAAGGAACAAACACTGCCAGATCATGTTAAAGCAAAGCTTCTGGATGCACCACTGGAAAAACAAAAGTTATTTGGTTCCATGGCTCAAGAGGTCTTAAAGAAATTTGAGGAAAAGGCTAAATCAGTTCAAACAGTCAAAGATTTTCTCCAGGTCCAACCACCAAGATTCAGCAGAAATTGGCCTTCTAAGAATTGGTCCTTTCCAGACACAGACAGATTTCAAAGAGGCAAAAACAGGCATGGCAGAGGTAGAGGGCAAGCTCGAGGCTCCTACAGAGGACGTCAATGGCAGCCTCCTAACCAGAGAGGTAGTGCAGGACCTACAACTACTGCACAAGGGCAAACTCAATGACTTGACTTTGACTCCGCCAACCAGGGCTCAATTGGAAGCACCTTTGGGCGGAAAGCTATCTTTATTCTCAGAAAATTGGCACAGTATTACAAAGGACAAATGGATACTGCAAATAATAGACAAAGGATACAGATTCCATTTTCATACATTACCAAAAAGACAAGGCATGCCAAACCTGCTACCAAATCAAAGGGCAGAGGCTTTCAAGCAAATTTCCAAACTAATACAAATGAAGGCAATAGAAAAGGTTCCTTACACAGAACAAGGCCAAGGATTTTATTCCAGACTATTCCTTGTTCTAAGAAAAGAAAAGCGATGGAGGCCTATTCTGGACTTGTCCGCACTGAATACTTATCTCATCGTGCCAAAATTCAAAATGCTGACCTTACAGCAACTCCTTCCCATGCTGGGCAAGGGGTCCTGGCTGGTAACTCTAGACCTCAAGGAGGCATACCTGCATGTCCCTATCAGACAAAGTTGCAGAAGACACCTCCGATTTCTTGCAGGTTCAGAGCATTATCAGTTCTCAGCATTGCCCTTTGGCTTATCTACTGCGCCCAGAGTATTCACGAAATGCCTGGCATCAGTAATTACACATTGCAGACTTCAGGGGATTCAAATATACCCATACCTGGACGACTGCCTTATACAAGCGGACGGCCAACAAACATTGGTAAAACACTTGAACTATGCCATCCGCCTACTACAGGCCTTGGGATACACAGTCAACATTCAGAAATCAAGACTTGTTCCATCCCAACGAATAATTTTTCTGGGTGCAAAGCTGGATACAAACACCCAAATGGCTTTTCTCACAGAAGAAAAACAAGAACAATTACCGGATTATTTCAGAAATCTGACAACACAAACCCAGCTGACTGCAAGGAAAATCCTGCAGGCCCTGGGTTTCATGGCATCTTGCATTCTTCTGATTCCACAAGCAAGGCTGCATATGAGGAAACTACAATGGTACCTAAGGAGTCTATGGTCTCAACACAGTCACAGCCTAGAAGCTTTGATCCCCCTCATTCCATGCCTTCAAAAGGAATTTCTGTGGTGGGCACAAGCAAGTCAGTCAAACATGGGTCTGCCTTTCAGCAAGCCTCATATCAGCCAAACCATTACAACGGACGCATCAGACCATGGATGGGGAGCGCACATGAAGGGCAGATGTATTCAAGGGCAATGGACACAAAAGGAATTGCGCCTGCACATCAACCAAAAGGAAATGCTGGCAGTGATACATTCAATCGAGGCCTTCGAACATTTCCTGCATCAAGGTCACCTGCTAATAAAGACAGACAAATCCACAGTTATGTGGTACATAAACAAGCAATGAGGTACCCATTCCTACCCCCTTTGCAGGCTGGCAATGAATCTTTGGGAACTTTCCCTAAAACTCAATATAGAGCTGCATTCCCAGTTCGTACCAGGAAAGGACAGTGTACTGGCGGACAGCCTAAGCAGAAACACCATGGATCCACACGAATGGATGTTGCATCCAGACATTTTTCTTCAGATAGCACAATTATGAGGAAGGCCGGACATAGATCTTTTTGCCTCCCTCCACAACCATCAACTGAAGAAATTCTGCACAAGGACATACCATCCTTGAGCATGGAAAGTGGACGCCCTATCCTTCAGCTGGAATGCTCTAACAGTATATGCATTCCCACCTCTTCCCTTAATGACCAAGGTCTTACTGAAGATCAGGACAGAGCAACCAAAAGTGATTCTGATAGCTCCGGACTGGCCAAGACAACACTGGTACCCACTGTTAAAGAGCATGTCACGCATGAAACCGTGGCCTCTACCACAATGGCCACTTCTTCTGACACAGCACAATTACAAAACTTTGCACTCCAGCCTAAAAACCTTGCAGCTGACAGCCTGGAAAATACCTTGACTCCTCACCAGGATAAACTATCCAAGAGGGTAAAGGATATCATCATGGAAGCTCGGCGGCCTTCCACAAGAAAGGCATATTCAGCAAAATGGAAAAGATTTAGAACCTGGAGCACCGCAAAGGGTCATGATCCGACAGTGATGAGCATTCCACATATCCTTGAATACTTGGCTGAAATGCTCCATAATGGCCTTTCTTATTCATCCATAAAAATTCATGCTTCAGCTATTTCAGCAGAGTACAACACTGATCCACCTGTATTTTCTCATCCTCTGCTAAGGCAGTTCCTAAGATGGATAAAAAACATCAACCCTCCAAGGAGACCACCAGTGCCTACATGGGACCTTAACTTCATGTTGGAAAAATTAACTCTACCTCCCTTAGAACCAGCAGCATCTTCAGAACTACAATTCCTGTCTTGGACGACTGCCTTCCTTCTGGCCATAACCTCAGCAAGAAGAGTATCTGAGTTACAGGCCCTCATGGCAGTACAACCATTTCTCATTTTCCATAAGGACAGAGTCTCTTTGAGAACCAATCCCTCATTCATGCCAAAGGTGGTTTCCAGGGTCTCACTGAACCAAGCTATCCACCTGCCTACTTTCTTTCCAAATCCACAAAATAAAGGAGAGAAACTTCTGCATTCCCTGGACATTCACAGACAGTTGCGCTACTACTTGGACAGAACTAAGACTTACAGAAAAACTGACCAACTGTTTGTAGCATATGCTGCTGGTGTACAAGGATGGTGTACAAGGAAGAGCAATTTCCAAACAAACAATTTCAAAATGGATAGGAAATTGCATTCCATTCTGTTACTCTTTTTTCATGGAAAGCTGTGCCAGTTAACATCAGACCTCATTCCACCAGAGCAACCGCCACCTCCACAGCCTTCTTAAGAGGGGTGGCTACAAAGGACATTTTAGAAGCTGCTACATGGAGCTCTGTGCATACATTTTCCAAGCATTACAACTTATATTCCAGATCCAGAGCAGGCTTTGCTACTGCAGTCCTGCAGGGCATGTTAGCTACACCATCCTTTTCTTAGGTCCTACCACCCCCAGCTTGGCCATGGTATTCTACCCATATGTAAGGACTGCAGATGCATCCTTGAAGGACATAGTACAGTTTTGTACCTACCATAAATGTAGATGTCCGATAGGTAACATCTGCTGTCAGGTTTTCCCTCCCTCCTACCCCTCTGTGGTATTCTTTGGGTACCTATCCCTCTTTTTAGCTAGCTGGGGTTATCTTTTATGTTGCATTTGTTTTTTATTGCTTTGCATGATTGGAATTTATTCATTTCTCCAAAATTTAGCCTTCTTTAGAGGGCACCTGGCATCTGGGGCAAGAAAAACTGAGGAAGATGGCGTCGGCTGACGCTTTTATACCCCAGGCGCTCTGACGTCGGGGAAAAGGGCGACATCAGCCGACGCCGGACCCAGACTTTGGAATCCGGATGACCGAAGGGCTGCCTGAGGCAGGACAACCCATATGTAAGGACTGCAGATGCATACCTATCGGACATCTACATTTATGGTAGGTACAAAACTGTACTTTTCTGCTAGACCTTTCAGTGGGAGTTGTTGCTCATTGAAGCTAACAGGAGACCTTTCACTTCTGAGTGGATAAGGTTCTACATCAGGACAGAGGTGCGATATTAATTCTGTAATTTGTGTGATGTATATGCACATTGTTGTATGAATTGCAGTTTATTTTTTTAGTTTTTATTTATTTATTTATTTATTTATTTATTTTTTACCAACTAGGTCACTGTCCGAGATGGTATGACAGTGTATGAAAGCCTGGACAAAGCTCTGAGAGTAAGAGGACTTAATCAAGATTGCTGTGCAGTGTTTAGACTTGTTGAAGGGTGAGCATCTTTTGCATTTCATGAAGCCTTGAATATGCATTTTATTTCTTTGTAATGCATCTTAAAAGTTCAAAATAGTATGTGAGTAATCATCTCAGTTCGTTAGAGATGTGTTCAGGAAAACATCAGCAATGCTGGTAACCATTTCATTAAAATTGTTTTGGCAAAATATATATTTTTGATGTTCCATACAGCACTACCGTATTTCATGTGTGATGTACCCCTTCTTGTGACAGCTGGCTTTGCATGTTTGTTGATGCCCTTGCATTAATGAAATGTAATTGGATTACTTTAACAGCAGATACCTTCCTCGACATGTTTGTGTTTTTATCCATTTTCTTCCACTTCAATTAATCATTTTTTTCCATGGAAGCTCCTGCACTCATTACTAAGGATACCGCACACATGCATGCCATGACATCAATTCCACATTAAGACAAGTATACCCAACCTCTCTGCCACTTGCACATATCTTATCTAAAGCCCATTGTTTATTGTGGAAAATTTCCAACATTGAGTGCTAAGTAGATTAAATCCTAGCAAGTGTTCATGTGATCATCAGGTAATGAGGCATAACATATGTACTGACAGTGGGTATGCTGCCTAGGAGAGAAGCATGACATGAAACTGTTTTTAAGTGCCATCAATTTAGTCTGACCACTTGTAGAAGTAGGAGGGAGAAACATGTGACATAATGTGCTGCATGAAGAATAGCAATGTATTGCTTAACACAGATTTCAGCAGGAGGAACACCACACAGCTCAGAATCTTTGCCAGAGCATAGTTTCTAAGCATGAAGGTAGCATAAGGCAGAATGCAGGTAAATCCTCTTGATGGCATGCATTTTTATAAAAAGCTTCCTACTGCCATGGCTTCAATTAATAGGATCGTGAATTTGCACCCATTTTCTGTTACATTTGCTTGAGGTGCTCAGGGAGGGTACAGCCCCAGTTCACATCTTGAATATACCCTTGGGTGCAGAACAGCTTATTCTCCAGTTGATCAGTAAGGGAATAGTCATAATCTGCTTGATCCCAGAGATTGGTCCCCGAAGTTACTTGGCCACAGCTCAGTGGCAGTATTTGGGGTCAAGGACTCTTTGCTGCAGGCATCCCTTTTAGTTCGGCAAGGCCAGGTCATCCAGGTTAAGAACTCTCCCCGGTTCTTCCTCACCAGGATCCAGAGTTCAGGACTTAAATTCCAGGAAGCTGTTTGATGTCAGGTGAGACCTTTCCCTAGGGTTGTGGGAATATGAATTAATGCTAGCAGTGGGCTCAGTGCTGGCCTTCTTTGTTTCTCCAGTGCCTTTGGCAGAGCAGTTGCCAGGCTGTGGTACTCTTTCAATTCATTGATATCCATTACATACTGAACTCCATGCCCATCATTCATGTGTGAGCATACGCAACCTTACAATCTGATGTGCCTTATTGTAAAGGGTGATTATTCAGGGACTTGTGCCTCTGCTTCTGTGAGACACATTTGTGGTGCTACTGGAAGTAGTGAATGCCTTGTAGTACCCATGCCAGGGGTACACACAGAAGGTTTTTTTGATTTTTTTCCCTCAGCACCACTTTCCATGACAAAGTGCTTCAGGTTTGTCTTTCCTGTGTTGCCAGGTTACTCACCAGGATGATAGCCATAGCGGCAGAGGCCTTGTTAGAGAAAGCACTCCCATGTGTTCCCTAATGTGAATGAGATTCTTAGAGGTCATGTTGAGTGTCTTCCTAATAGTCTTTGGAGTGGTTGTTCCATTTTAGGATCTGTGGGGTTAATCATAAACTGGGATGAATCTTCTTTGACCCTTTCTTAGATTATTGTATTTATGAGTGCAGAAGTAGAATCTTTCAAGTACCTATCATTTCTGCTTGCAGATACGGTCCTGAATGTTATGGTATTGACAGCCTGAGTAAGAAAGCAGTAAATGTTCCTTATAGTGACCACATTTTAATGGTAAAGTTTCCACATCTGAGGATGTGGGTACTGCTCTAGACTTTTATAAGTAGCTGTAGTTACAACTTACTCCTGGATCTTGTGGTGTGGGAACCCTTGTGTAAAGGCCGTAGACAGCCCCATCGTATAGATCTCCCCTTCCTGCATCTGAATTAATTGCAGTTTTTGGTGATATATGCTTCAGTGGTGGGGAGCTCATCTTGGCTTCTGTGTGGTTCACAGGACGTGTTCCCACCCAACAGCCTGCACAGAAAGAGAGATAGAAGCTCCACATTAGCCAGACAGAGTCGCAGTCCTTCTCTCACTGAAGGCTGTGGAGAAAACGATGCATCCAGGGTAACTCGTAATGTGGTTCAGCAACAGTTAGTCCATCCTGTGCAATATAAACAAGGAGGCACACACACACATTCATTCTGTGTAAAGAAGTGATGCTGTCCTAGCAGTGGGCTGTAATCAAAAGTGCAACTTTATCAACAGTATTCGTCTGGGCAAAGTGAATGTGCTGGCAGATTCCTTCTCATTCTGGGCAAAGTGAATGTGCGGGCAGATACCTTGGGTTGCTTTTCCTGTTTTCTGTAGGAGATGAGGTTTCAGGAGACATGACTAGTGGAATTCTTCCAGAAGTGAGAAATGTTGCAGACCAGCTGGTTTGCCATTTGGGAGAAAGTAATACTTCCATTCTTTTGCAGTGTGTAGCAAGGTATGAAGGAGCTAGTGGTGGATGCATTCTTCACCATGTTGTAGGGGGGGATTCTTGTATGCTTTCCTACTGTATATTGTCAAGATCTCTTGATTCCATGCTTTATTGTATATTATAATATATTAATAGGTAAGTATTAGGTTAGCTGCCTTTGTGGAACATTTTAAACCTAGCCAATTTCCCTTTCACATGTGAGAATCAAACCCTGTACCTTGTGTTTGTAAGGTATCAAACCCTGTACCTTGTGTTTGTAAGGTAAACTCATTAACCATTATGCCAAACCAATAACCATAACTTATTATTGTGGCCCCTTGATGGGTCAAGAAAGGTGCATTGATTCAGGTCCTTGTACTCCAGGAATATACCGTCCGTTGTACAAGGAAGAGAAGCTGTCTACATTTGGGGCAATAAGACTGTACCTCAGTGTCTGACTACTGCAGCGTAACTGCTGATCCCGCCAGTCATTCTGACTGCAGTGTGAGATATACTGTGCTAGGGGAAGAGGTTCTCCATTAGGGCAGAGGGATATTCTGTACCATGCCAGTTAATATGTATGCTGGTAATTCCAACTTATTTTCATGTGCCTCTTTGATTTGGATATCAGTTACTTCATTGCCCTGGATGCAAATTTCTGAACATTGACTTTGTTTTGGGCTGGACTGAGGCCCGGCATTGGTCACTTAAGTAGTTTTTTTTAAGGTGCACTGCATTTCCACCTTCCTTTAAAGAACTTCTCAATTCCACATGAACTGAACTTCATGGCTGAAAAGCTACCTGGTATTCTGTTTAAACGTTTTGTTTTTGTAGTGTTGGCATTTGTTTCTTGGACATTAGTTTTTTAATGACAGCTATCATATCAGCTTACTGGATCTCTCAGGGGCTTGTGCATAAGGAGGTATATTTGGTCTTTCATAATTATCTCTGAGGCCTAATCTACACTTCTTTTGGAAAGTTGAAATAGTTCTCTGTAAATCAGGCCATTCAGTTTCCTGTTTTCTTTAGAATGGTAGAAGCTAGAAGAGAAGCACTTCCTAGAGTAAGTACATGAGTTTATGTAGACAAAATAACTGATGTTATGTAGTCCATCTCGCCTTCATTCTTACCCTTGGGTTCAGAGCTGAACCTCTGCTCCGACTCGGCCATACTCTAGCTCGAAGTCTTCAATTGGCTTGTGACTAAGAGGTATCCCATCATGCAATAAGTCTATTCCCCAGATCTCGTTTGCCGCTCGTTAAGCTCAGACGTGGTAAAAAACGAAACTGCAAACTTCAAACAACAAAATACAAGGAACAAACCCTTATGGAACCAGGTGGGGTTGATCATAATGTATTGATAGCTGGCCCGAATGAGGTTATAACTGACTCTAGCCATTCAGGTGTACCACCTGATACTGATATAGCTAGCTTGAGTTTTATTACCACCTTTTCTATTGACGCTCCTTTATTGAAATCAATTATTTTTAAAAATTGTTTTTTTCTTTTTGATGATGCATCGATCAGAAATCACGTGGGTGACTCTCCCTTTGTGGTTTTTAGAAAAGACAGGAACCTGAAAGGTATTCTTGAGAATGGCACCCCAAGATGCCACTTGCCACATTGTGGCATGTTTAAATGTGAAGCTTGCCGTTGGTGTAAATACATTAATGTTGTCACTTCTTTTGTTATAAAAGGAAAAAA
The DNA here is from genome assembly GCF_019279795.1 of Protopterus annectens. NCBI lineage: Eukaryota > Metazoa > Chordata > Ceratodontiformes > Protopteridae > Protopterus > Protopterus annectens. Next base: position 827,724,002 of record NC_056741.1, on the reverse strand, counting down.
GTATTACATCAAAGGTAAATTCAATTGCAATACAAGAGGGGTTGTTTACTTGAGTTCATGTTTGAAATGCCCTGCTTTTTATGTGGGCAAAACAGAAAGACCCCCTCAAAAGTAGAATTTGTGAACATATATATGCAATTGACAAAAATAACTTGAATAACGCCTTGGCTAGACACATTAATATCTTTCCTAACCTTGAGTTTAGATTCCTGGTTATTGAGAAAATGTGACAACATCAGGGGTGGACCTAAAGATTTGAAACTAGATGAGAAGGAACTTTTAAGTTGAATGCTTTAACTTCTCCGGGTTTAAATGATTCAGTTTCTGTTAAAAGCATTTTGAAAATGAAGGCCTTGATGAGATAAGGCCTTATACATGTTTTATTTATAACCACATTGATCCACTTGTCTTCCTTTCACAATATCTTCAAAGAGAGATACATGTTTTATATGTATATTTTTTATAAACTTTTTATGTTTTAAAAATATACGTACATTTCATATGTGTTCATTTTTATTTTTATGACTTAATTTATGTATTGTTTTAACATATACATCTTTATGTATGATTTTTGTATTGATGCTTTTTATCTATGTTTGTAAGTGGTTTGGTACTTTAATTTGAGGCTTGGTCTTTGTGAGAAGGAAATGATGTAATGATTTGTGAATTTATATAAATGCATTTATTTTTATTTGTCCTTTTCTTTTGCCTGAAGAAGTTTGCTAACCCTTATCATTGGTCCTAGTTTGGTTTGTTCCTTGTATTTTGTTGATGTTCATTGTGTTACCCTGCTGCAGTCATCACACCTGGGTTATCCTGTCGTCAGGCAGTCCCCCAGTCGGCCGTAATTCCAAAGTCTTGGTCCGGCGTCTGTTGCTGTCGCCTCTTCCCTGACATCAGTGTGCCAGGGGTATATATAATGCAACCAACTCCATTTTCTTCAGTCTTTCTTTCCGCGCGGTGCCTGAAGCAGAAGCAGTTCGCAAGTGCTGGTCGGCCGACTCCTGAGATTTTCGAATTTGAATTTCAGACCGAAGTCTTCTATAAAGCTAAGTACCCCGTTGGGGAAACTTTTCTTGCCTCAGACCAATGTCAGAAAAAGTTAACAATTGTATTTCTTGTGGGAAGCAAATACCTCATAAGGATTTTCATTCTTATTGCATACTTTGCCTAGGCCCAGACCACAATGTCACTTCTTGTCAGTTTTGTGCTAAGTTTAATAAGCGTACTATTAAAAGACGCTTTGATTTCGCACGACACTACTTCGGTAGGAAATTTAACTACACCATGCCGTCGGAGCAACCGACTACCGGCGTGCACAAAAAACGCAGGGATAAGGACAGACAGCCCAGGCCTAAGCCAGATTCCGAGGCCTCAGCCGATCCGGTCTCCGGTTCTCAGTGAGGCTCTGATGCAGCCCCTGACTACCGCAGATATGGAACCTGAGACCGCTACGGAAATTTTGACGGAATGTACCAGGCCGACGCAGCCTTTTACTTCAGGCCCTTCCGATGACTTTGCTACAAAGGACGTCAGTACTACAGAAACGCCATCGGTTTCTGAAGGCGTTTACAGACCGACCCTCACCATTAAAACGTTTTCTAAATCGAAGACTCCTTCTAAATCTAAAAGGACTGCACTTCAGTCTCCTGTTCAAGGCCCCATGCCTAAGAAACAGATGCTCAAAATGGCTGAAGATTTGATTTCTTTAATCGGGAGTTCCCAGCCCCCTCCTGACAAAAGGCCTAGACAAGAGGAAGATTATGCATCCTCTGAGCAAATGTTCATTTCTTCAGACTCCTCTGAGGACCAAGACTACTCCTTCTCTCCTTATGAAGATTCTGATGCTGAGGACTCTATTCCCTCAGCTTCTCCTCCTGAAGACTACTCCTTTGGGGAAACTTTACACACTATGAGGGAACATTTTCACTGGGAAGGTCAGGATTACTCTGATTCAAAGAAAATGCTCAGAGAGTTTCTTTTACTCCCCCAACACAGACCAGTTGCCATCCCACCAGTTTTGGACATTGTGGATGATGTCTATTTAGAATCCAGTTTCAACCCAGACTCTCTTCCTCCTGCTCCAGCTAAGCCTGACAGATACTACAGAGTACCTGATTCCCACAAATTTCTTTACAAAAGCCCAGTAGCTGACACAGAGACTATCTCCCAGGGTCCCAAGGGGGCTAAGGCTTCCATGGTTAAAAACCCAGTACCTTCTGAGAGGGATTCCAGAGCACTAGACAGGTGGGGGGAAAAAGGTTTACACTTCAGCCACATTAGCTATGAGGGCACTAAATTGTCAATTTCATAACCACGGCACAGTGATGCAGTGGTTAACATTGTCACCTCACAGCAAGAGGTTCTCACGTTCGATTCTCGGCTGGGGTGCCTTCTGTGGAGTTTGCATGTTCTCCCTGTGTTCGCGTGGGTTTCCTCCAGGTACTCGGGTTTCCTCCCACATTCTAAAGACATGCATCTGGAGCATTTCTCCCCGGGCCTCCGCTGAAAACAGGCTCTGTGGAACCTAGTCAGACTTTCCCGGTCAACAAATGGTAAATAAATAAATAAATAAATAAGCTTAAGTATCAGCAATTTCTAATCTCTCAGTTAAAACAAAAGATAACCTCCCTTTCCCAACAATCTGAATTGAAAGAAGTACAGGATTTGTTGCACGCCACTGAGCAGGTGGGCAGACATACCTTACAATGTGAGTTTGATTCTTTGGAGGCCTCCTGCAGAGCAGCTGTCACTGGATCGGTTATACGTAGGCATGCTTGGCTAAAGGAACAAAGTCTGCCTGATCACGTTAAAGCAAAACTACTAGATGCTCCCTTACAGCAGGATGTTCTTTTTGGAGTTAAAGCAGAAGAAGTTTTAAAGAAAATGGAAGATGAGGCCAAATCAATGCAGACAGTCAAAGATTTCCTACAAGTACAACCCCTTGCTTCAGCAGAAACTAGCCAACAAAAAATTGGTCCTTTTCAGCCACTGACAGACCTCAGAGAGGGGTAAATACAGGCGCCCAAGGGGCAGAGGATAACCACAAGCCCAGTATAAACCTCACCAATGGAGCACTACAACCCAGGAGGGAGGAGAAGACAGGTCTCAACCCACCAGAAGGCAAACTCAATGACTTGCACCTCAACTGGCCAAGCAAAACTCTTTTTACAGCCCCCTTAGGGGGAAAACTAGCACTTTTTGCAGACAACTGGCACATGGTCACAAAGGACAAATGGGTCCTAGACATAATTTTACGAGGATACAGATTCCACTTTCACACCTTGCCAATGAATTCATTACTTGGATTAAATGAAAAGAGGAATGCCAAACCTGCCACAAAATCAATGGGCAGAGGCACGAAAACAAATTACAGCTCTCATGGCCATAAGAGCCATTCAACGGGTACCGATTCGAGAGCAAGGCCAAAGATTTTACTCAAGGCTCTTTCTAGTACCCAGAAAGGACAATGCTTGGAGACCAATTCTGGACCTTTCAATTCTAAACACTTACCTACAAGTTCCCAAATTCCAGATGCTAACACTACAGCAGCTACTTTCCATGTTGGGCAAGGAAGCATGGCTAGTATCGTTGGACCTCAAGGAGGCATACCTGCATGTCCCTATCAAACAAAGTTGCAGAAGATACCTCCGTTTCATTGCAGGTTCAACTCATTATCAGTTCTCTGCACTGCCCTTTGGCTTATCTACTGCGCCCAGAGTTTTCACAAAATGCCTGGCACCATTAATTGCATACTGCAGACAAAGAGGAATCCAAATATATCCATACCTGGACGACTGCCTCATCCAAGCAGAAAGCAAAGACATTCTCTTACATCTGGCTTTTGTGAAGCATCTCCTAAATTGCCTGGGGTACACAGTAAACGAAAAGAAGTCAAAACTAGTACCCTCATAAAAAATGACATTCCTGGGTGCCAGTTTGGACACAATGGCCCAGAAGGCTGATCTTACACCAGACAAGCAACTACAACTGACTCAATATTTCAAGACAATGGCAACAAAGACCCAATTAACTGCAAAAAAAATTCTGCAGGCTTTGGGCTTTATGGCATCTTGCATTCTGATAATACCATTTGCAAAACTGCATATGAGGAAATTACAGTGGTACCTAAAAAGCGTATGGTCTCAACACAGCCACAGCTTAGACACAATGATATCTCTCATTCCCTGCCTTCAACAGGAATTTCTATGGTGGTCACAGGCATGTCACCACAACAAGGGTCAGCCTTTCACTTTGCCCCCAACCAGGCAAACTATCACAACAGATGCTTCAGACTATGCCTGGGGGGGCACACATGGCAGGACAATGCATTCAAGGCCTATGCACTGCAGAACAAAGAAAACTGCACATAAATCAAAAAGAGATGCTAGCTGTACAGAAAGCTCTGACAGCCTTCAAGGATCTACTACATCCAGGACAACTTGCAATAAAGACAAACAACACCACAGTAATGTGGTACATAAACAGACAAGGGGGCACACATTCCTACCCTCTTTGCAGGCAAGCAATGATCTTATGGAACACAGCCCTGGCCTACCAAGTCCAGTTACAAGCTCAATTCCTGCCAAAACAGAAAAACACATTGGCAGATGACCTAAGCAGAAACATCAAAGATCCCCACGAGTGGAAACTAGACCCACAAATATGTACAATGATAACTCAAAAATGGGGCCTTCCAAATATAGACCTGTTTTCCAGTCCTCTAAACTACCAATTGACAATATTTTGTACAAGGACATTCCACCATCAAGCTTGGAAAGTGGACGCTCTCTCCTTCAGTTCGAAAAACCTGACAGCATATGCCTTTCCTCCATTACCTCTTCTCACAAAGGTTCTCTTGAAGGTCAAAAAGGAGAACCCACGACTGATTCTCATAGCCCCAGACTGGCCACGCCAGCACTGGTACCTCCTATTGAAGAATATGGCTCACAGCCCACCATGGATATTGCCTCAAATACCCCATTTGCTCACGCAACAAAACAAACAGATTCTACACAGCCAGCTCAAAACCTTGAATCTGGCTGCATGGCAAATATATTAAACATCCAACCAGCACCCCTTTCACAAGCAGTTCTGGATGTTATTCTGGAAGCCAGGAGGCCAAGCACCAGGAAGGCTTACTCGGACAAATGGAAAAGGTTTTGTGCCTGGAACCAAGCTAAAGGCCAAGACACAACTCAACCTCACATGCCTCACATTCTATAGTATTTAGCTGAGATGTTGCACAAAGGACTTTCCTTTTCCCCAATTAAAATCCATGCTTCAGCTATTTCAGCTCACTACGACACAAATCCACCTTTATTTTCAACTCCTCTTCTAAGGCAGTTCCTCAGAGGGGCAAAAAACATTAGACCACCTAGAAAAGCTCCTACACCAACATGGGACCTCAACTTTGTTCTGGAAAAACAACCTTACCTCCCTTTGAACCAGCTTCCTCTGCAGGCCTTCAGTTCCTATCTTGGAAGACTTGCTCCTGGCAATAACTTAAGCTAGGAGAGTCTCAGAATTACAGGCACTAATGGCAGTGGAACCTTTCCTCATTTTTCATAAAGACAGAGTGTCTCTACGAACTAATCCTTCCTTTATGCCTAAGGTGGTTTCCAGTGTAGCTTTAAATCAAACCATCCACCTACCCACTTTCTTCCCCAATCCACAGAACAAAGGTGGGAGACTCCTGCATTCCTTGGACATTCACAGACAGCTTTGTTACTACTTGGATAAAACTAAGGCTTTCAGAAAAACTGACCAGCTCTTTGTATCCTATGCTCCAGCTTCTCAAGGGAGGGCTATATCCAAGCAAACCATTTCTAAATGGATAGGCCATTGCATACGGGTCTGTTATACCCATCATGGGAAACCAGTTCCTCCTACCATTAGATCCCACTCTACCAGGGCAACAGCTACCTCAACAGCCTTTCTAAGGGGTGTTCCTACCAAGGAAATTTTAGAAGCTGCAACTTGGAGTTCTGTACACACCTTCACCAAACACTATCACTTACCTCTTTACTCTAAGTCCAGGGTGGGCTTCGCCACTGCAGTTCTGCAGGGCCTCATTGCCTCCACTAACCCTCTATGATACCTCCCCCCTACCTTAGCTTTGGGATTCAACCCAAGTGTGATGACTGCAGCAGGGTAACAAGATGAACATAGTACAGTTTTGTACCTACCATAAATGTAGATGTTAGAGTGTTCACCCAGCTGCAGTCCAGGTTACCCTCCCTCCATCCCTGCTGATCTACTGGCTAAGTCTCTGCTATACCTTACTGATGTATTTGCTTATAGCTGAAGGGATTTTGTGTTTGTGCAGTGTTCACACCATTTGGTACTAATTCTGATCACCCCTTTGGGGGCACCTGATATCTGGGGCAAGACAAACTGAAGAAAATGGCATCGGTTGCAATATATGTACCCCTGGCGCACTGACGTCAGGGATGAGGCGACAGCAACCGACGTCGGACCAAGACTTTGGAAATCCGGCCGACTGCAGGATCGCCTGACGACAGGATAACTCCGGTGTGATGACTGCAGCAGGGTGAACACTCGAACATCTACATTATGGTAGGTACAAAACTGTACTTTGAATGCAGCAATAAAATGTCTTTAACTGATGGGCACTCTGTGTACTTGTACTGCTTGGGGGCTATTCACCTCCAAGAGTCCTGCTTGTTTTGTCATTCCTTTAGTCCCCGTGTGCTACAGGAGAGGGAGAACAAGCTCATTTTGAAAGGACTGCTTAAACACTCTGAGGAGGACTTGGCTAAGTCTTCCAGTGCATTATCCTCTCCAGCTAAAAAGGACAAAACGACTTCCAAGAAGTGTTCTCCGGCTCCGTCCGTTTCTTCGGAGCCGCTGGGGAAAGTTGCTAGAACAGCTTCTCCTTCAGTTCCATTGCCATCGGTGCCGAAAGAAGGTAGTCCCTTGACTAAGTCCATATCGGCTCCCAGCCTTTCGGAGCCGGTTATGGATATTTTGGTTCGGAGCCGGTCTCCAGTTTTTCAACCGGGATGTTCATCGTGCATACAGCTGCAGTCATAACAGATGGGTTCTCCTTCCGTCAGGCGGGTCCTCGTTTGGCCGAATTCCAAAGTCTAGGTCCGGCGTCGGTTGTCGTCGCTTCTTCCCTGACGTCAGTGTGACAGGGCTATAAAAGAACCAGCCAACGCCATTTTCTTCAGTCTTTCTTACCGCGCGGTGCCCGAAGCAGAAGCAGTTCGCAAGTGCCGGTCGGCCAGCTCCTGAGATTACGAATATTTTTCAACCGAAGACTTCTAGAAAGCTAAGTACCCCGTTGGGGAAACTTTTCCTGCCTCAGACCGATGTCAGACAAAATTAATAATTGCATTTCTTGTGGGAAGCAAATACCGCATAAGGATTTCCATTCCCTCTGTATACCTCGCTTAGGCCCAGACCACGACTTCTCGGCCTGTCGTTTTTATGCTACATTCAACAGACGCACTATTAAGCGTCGGGCGGAGTTCGCCCAACACTATTTTGGCAAAAAGTTTAATTACAACATGTCGTCGGATACTCCTACTCCAATTTTGAGTAAACGACGTAAAGATAAGGACCGACATACAAGGTCCACGACTTCTACCGACACCACGCTAAAGCCGACTACATGTGCTCCGGTTCTCAGCGAGGTGCCTACGCAGCCCCTGACTACCGATGACACTTCATTAGCGGTATCTTCTGTGCCCGAGGTCGCAGGCTCTTCGGCCCACACCCCAACTACAGATACCGAAGTCACTCTTGGCGGGGAAACTCCGAGTACAGACAGGTCTGCCACCTCTCAAGGTGTCTTCAGGCCTTCTTCTTTTTACATTAAGGCTTACACTAAATCTAAAGCAGCCATGCATTCTAAAAGACAAGCTCCACAGGGCCCCTCTCAAGGCCCCATGCCTAAAAAGCAGATGCTCAAAATGGCTGAGGATTTGATTACTCTTATCAGGGGTTCTCAACCCCCCCCCCTCCCGGACAAAAGGCCCAGAGTGGAGGAAGAATACCTATCCTCAGACCAGGCCTCCATTACTTCAGAGCATTCTGAGGACCAGGAACATTCTTACTCCCCTTTTGAAGATTCTGATGCAGAGGAGTCCATTCCCTCTGTCTCCCCCCCTGAGGATTACTCTTTTGGGGAAACCTTGCATACCTTGAGGGAACACTTCCACTGGGAAGGCCAAGAGTACTCAGACTCCAAGAAAAGGCTCAGGGATTTCCTCTTGCTCCCTCAGCACAGGCCTCTGGCTATACCTCCTGTCCTGGACATATTAGATGATGTGTATTCAGAGGCCAGTCTTAACCCAGATTCTTTACCTCCAGCTCCAGTCAAGCCTGACCGGTATTAGCGGGTGCCTGATTCACACCAATTCCTATACAAAAGCCATGCGGCTGACCCAGAAACTATTTCACAAGGTCCCAAGGGAATTAAGGCCTCCACTGCCAAAAATCCATTACCTTCAGAGAGAGATTCCAGAGTTTTAGAAAGGTGGGGGAAAAAGGTATACACCTCGGCCACTTTAACCATGAGGGCATTAAACTGTCTATGTTAAAGTATCAACAGTTTTTGTTATCTCAGTTGAAAAGCAAAATGTCACAACCTGAACAACCAGACTTGAAGGAGTTGCAGGATTTGTTGCATAGTGCAGAGCAAGTGGGTAAACATACCTTGCAATGTGGTTTTGATGCTTTAGAGGCCTCTTGTAGAGCTGCTGTTACAGGATCAGTCATACGTAGACATGCTTGGCTCAAAGAGCAAACCTTACCAGATCATGTCAAAGTTAAATTACTAGATGCACCTCTTCAAAAAGATGTATTGTTTGGTATTAAAGCTGAGGAGGTATTAAAGAAAATGGAGGAAAAGGCAAAATCAATACAAACAGTGAAAGATTTCCTACAGGTACAACCGCCACGTTTCAGTAAAAATTGGCCTTCAAAAAATTGGTCCTTTCCAGCCACAGACAGACCTCAAAGAGGTAGATACAGGCACCCGAGAGGTAGAGGGCAATCTCAAGGATCATTTAGAGGCAGACAATGGCAAACACCTACACCAAGAGGGGGTGAGGATAGTTCACAGCCATTCAGAAAGCAGACCCAATGACTTTCCCCTTTGCATGCCTAGCAAGGCTCAAATGGCAGCACCTTTAGGTGGAAAACTGGCATTATTTTCAAAAAATTGGCATGTTGTCACAAAAAGACAAATGGATCGTGGACATTATAGACAGAGGCTACAGATTCCACTTTCGCACCCTTCCAAAAATGAGAGGCATGCCAAACCTGCCACACAATCAAAGGGCAGAGGCACAAAAACAAATTTCAGATCTCATGGACATGAAAGCTATTCAAGAGGTACCTGCACAAGAACAGGGTCAAGGTTTTTATTCCAGACTATTCGTGGTACCAAGGAAGGGCAAAAATTGGAGACCTATTTTGGACCTATCCATCCTAAACACATATTTACTCGTACCAAAGTTCAAGATGCTCACATTACAGCAGCTTCTTCCCATGCTGGGCAAGGAGTCTTGGCTGGTGACATTGGACCTCAAGGAGGCATACCTGCATGTCCCAATCAGACAAGATTGCAGAAGATACCTCAGATTTCTTGCAGGTTCATCCCATTATCAATTCTCTGCATTGCCCTTTGGCTTATCTACTGCGCCCAGAGTGTTCATGAAATGCCTGGCATCAGTAATTGCCTTCTGCAGACTTCAAGGGATACAAATATACCCATATCTGGACGACTGCCTGATCCAAGCAGACAGCAAACGCACTCTTCTGAAACACCTGGCGTTTGTAATAATGTTGTTGAAATCTCTGGGATACACAGTCAACAAAAAGAAGTCAAGACTAATACCCTCTCAAACAATAATTTTCCTGGGTGCCAGCTTGGATACAAACACCCAGATGGCCTACCTCACACCAGAGAAACAAGGGCAATTAACTCAATACTTCAGAAAACTGGCAACCTTCACCAGGCTGACTGCAAGGAAAATCCTGCAGGTTCTGGGATTCGTGGCATCTTGCATCCTGCTAATCCCATGTGCAAAGCTGCATATGAGGAAACTTCAATGGTACCTAAAAAACTTATGGTCTCAACACAGCCACAGTTCCAATCATACCACTGATTCCATGTCTTCAAAAGGAATTTCTGTGGTGGGCTCAAGCATGCCAAAGAAACATAGGTCTCCTATTCTGCAAGCCTCAAGCAAATCAAGTCATCACAACAGACGCCTCGGACTACGCCTGGGGGGCGCACATGATAGATCGGTGCATTCAGGGCAAATGGTCACAAAAAGAAAAGCACCTACACATCAATCAAAAGGAAATGCTAGCAGTAATAAATGCTATTATGGCTTTCAAAGACCTACTGCATCCAGGGCAGCTATTGATAAGAACAGACAACACCATAGTGATGTGGTACATAAACAAACTGGGAGGAACTCATTCTTATCCCCTGTGCAGACTAGCCATGTCCCTTTGGAACACGGCTCTGGAATTGCAAATCCAACTTCAAGCACAATTCCTGCCAGGGAAGGAAAACACACTGGCAGACAACCTGAGCAGAAATATGACAGATCCACATGAATGGAAGTTAAATCCTCAAGTTTTTACAATGATAATTCAAGCATGGGGGAAGGCCAGCCATAGATCTCTTTGCCACCCACAGAAATTACCAATTGACAAAGTTCTGCTCAAGGACCTTTCATCCACAGGCCTGGAAAGTGGATGCACTCTCTTTCAGTTGGACAACAATGACGGTTTACGCCTTTCCACCTTTTCTACTGCTGGCCAAAGTTCTATTAAAAGCCAGAGTAGACTGACCAAAGATGATTCTCATTGCTCCAGACTGGCCAAGACAACACTGGTACCCACTCCTGCGGAGCCTGACGCATTCCCCACCATAGATCCTGCCTCTAATGCCTCTTCTACTGACTCAGCACAACTTCAAAACTCTTCACAGTCAGCTGAAAACGCTCAATCTAGCCGCATGGAGAATTTCTTAAATTCACAGCAGACCCTACTCTCCAAGGAGGTGCAGGATGTCATTTTGGAGGCCAGAAGGCCTTCTACTAGAAAAGCCTACTCCGCAAAATGGAAACGGTTTTGTGTCTGGAATCAGAAAAAGGGTCAGAATCCTTGAATACTGAATTTACCTCAAATACTACAGTACCTAGCCGAGCTGCTAAGCAGTGGACTTTCATTCTCCTCCATCAAAATCCATGCCTCAGCCATTTCTGCAGAATACAACACTGATCCTCCTTTATTCTCTCACCCTCTCTTAAGACAGTTCCTCAGAGGGGCTAAGAATATAAAACCCCCAAGGCAGTAACCAGTACCGGCTTGGGACCTCAATTTAATTCTAGAAAAACTAACCCTGCCTCCTTTTGAGCCAGCTGCTTCAACAGATCTGCAATATTTGTCATGGAAAACAGCCTTCCTTCTAGCTATCACCTCAGCACGCAGGGTTTCGGAACTACAAGCCCTCATGGCTGTGCAGCCTTTCATCATTTTCCATCAGGACAGAGTTTCCTTACGAACCAATCCTTCATTTATGCCAAAGGTAGTATCCAGGGTAGCCTTGAATCCACTTACCTACATTTTACCCTAATCCACAAAACAAAGGGGAGAGGCTACTACATTCCTTGGACATTCACAGACAGCTCCGTTATTATTTGGACAGAACAAAGCCTTTCAGAAAATCAGAGCAACTCTGTGTCCTATGCTACAGGTGCTCAAGGGAAGCCTATTTCCAAACAGACAATCTCAAAATGGATAGCCCACTGCATACGCTTTTGTTACTCTTTTCATGGTAAAACTGTACCTACAGGCATCAGATCTCACTCCACAAGGGCCACAGCTACCTCTGCTGCTTTCCTCAGGGGGGTTCCTACCAAAGATATTTTGGAAGCAGCCACTTGGAGTTTTGTACATACTTTCTCCAAGCACTGTCACCTACCATTATACTCCAAAACTAGAGTGGGCTTTGCCACTGCAGTCTTGCAGGGCATCCTGGCTCCACCTAGTTCCACTTAGTGCCTACCACCCCTTTATTAGCTTTGGGATTCTACCCATCTGTTATGACTGCAGCTGTATGCACGATGAACATAGTACAGTTTTGTATCTACCATAAATGTAGATGTTAGAGTGCTAATACAGCTGCAGTCCAGGTTTCCCTCCCTCCTTCCCCTCTTGGGACAGGCCTTATGGCTAACACCTCCTCATACAACCTCATTGGGGTTATTCTTTTATGGTGTATTTGCTTGCAACTACTGTTTTTTGATTATATTGCATTTACTTTACTACATAAATTTATGTTTTGCCTTCCTTCTGGGGGCACCTGACATCTGGGGCAAGAAAAACTGAAGAAAATGGCGTTGGCTGGTTCTTTTATACCCCTGTCGCACTGACGTCAGGGAAGAAGCGACGACAACCGACGCTGGACCTAGACTTTGGAATTCGGTCGATTGAGGACCCGCCTGACGGCAGGAGAACCCATCTATTATGACTGCAGCTGTATTAGCACTCTAACATCTACATTTATGGTAGGTACAAAACTGTACTTTCTCCTGCATGCAAGTCCCCTTCTGTAGGGAGATCCAGATCTCCTACTTTATCTTCCAGGTCCCTTTCCGATGAGGACGTTTATAGGGTGGTGAAGAAACTGCTTCAGTCATCGGTGTTGGCCAAATTGATTTCGGCTCCGACCCAGTTGGCTCCGGAGCCTATGGCCTCTTCATTCTGTGTTGTTCCTCCTCCGAGCTTTTCTCGGCCTTCAGAGCCAGAGTTGTCGGTTCCATCGGGTGTCATTAGGTCTGTTCCAGTAGCCCCGTCTGGCCTCTCAGTTCCGATTTCCACTCTGACCCCGTCGTCGTCCACAGGGTCGAGGGTCCACGGTTCTCTGGTCTGACCCAAGGGGGAGGGATCGGATCAATCTTCATCAGTTCCGAGTCTTCCTCTCGGTGCTTCAGCTCGTGAGCTTGGACCCAACATCTGCTTCAGACCTCAGCGCCGAGGGCTACTACTGTTTCCCCTACAGTTAGTCGGCCTTTGGAGCCGGGGGGATCAGCCTTCGAGGTTATGAGGAGCATACTGGCCAGGTCATCAGCTGCATCCTATGGCACCAATACCCTGCCCCCTCCAGCACCGGTTTCAGTTTCGTTCACGCTCTATCCTTGGGCAGCGGAGACCCTAAGCCTCAGGATACCTTCATGAGTGGGCCCCAACTTTCTGACGTCTCCCCAGAGTTTTTGCCTGAGGAGCCAGCCAGAAAGAGATTGTGTAAGAGGAAACACCTCGACTCCCTGGATGAGTCTCACGTTGGACACTGACCTCGAGGAGAAAGAGGGGGTCCCCCAAGTAGTCTTCTGAAGATCTCTTTTTCAGATATCTTGGAGATGTTGAAGCAGGCAGGTGGCTGGCCCTCCAAACCCCCTTCTGATGAGGAGTCTGTGTTCCTGAAGGGTTTTGTGTCTCAACCCTCCACCTCTTGTGTTTCTCCCCCTTTTGATGAGATATTAGACCTTGTCTCTCAAAAGGTGTGGGAAACTCCTGACACTGTGGAACCGGTCCCAAGGAGACCCGATAAGTTTTTGTCTGTCACCTCTGACAAGGAGTATCTATCTAAAGGCATTCCAGTAGATGCCATGGTGGTGGCAGTGGCCGGCAAGAAGGAACTTGCTGAAACTTCGTCTACCGTCCATCCGACTAACAAGGAGTCCAGGGCTGTGGACAGGTATGGGAAGTGTGTTTTTACTTCAGTGGCCTTTACACTGAGGTTGCTGAATTACTTGACGCATTTTACGAGGCTCCAGCGAGATCTCCTAAAAGAGCTAGGAGATTCTCTACAGGGTAACATTTCTGATACTGTGGCACAGAAGATCATTGCACAGATGTCTACCTTAAATTCCCTTACCAACTCCTCCAAGAGGTTGATCTCATATGCAGCCGACGGAGCGAGTAGGTCTGCGGGTTCCAGAGTTTCTATTAAGGGACACTCCTGGATGCGCCTGTGCAATTTCACGGAGGCCTTCAAGTGTACATTCACCAGTGCCCCATTTGGTGGTTCATGGTTGTTTGGAACCAAGGTGAAGGACACTCTCACTAGGTGCGAGCAGGAAGGAAAAACCCTATCTGCCATGGGAGTCCATTTTTCCATGCCTTCTAGACTTTACCCCAAGGGCCAGAAGGGTGGGAAGATGTGGTTCAGGAAGTCAGAGTTTTTTTCAGGGCGCACAAAGTGATTCCCATTCCGGAGGCAGAGGAGGGGGCGGAAATTCAGGTAGATGCCGTCCCAGAGGCAGAGGAGGCCCGCATAACGAGGGGGACAGTGATTCCTTTCATGGTTCTCCCTACTAGCGCTCCTGAAGGGAGGCCTGACTGTACGTCTTTGGAGCCGGTCGGGGGTTGCATTTTAATACCCACTCGTCTTTGGTGACTTCTTGCCAGGCTTCTGGGTATAAAGATAATTTCCGGAGGTTATCATATTCCCTTCTCTTCTCCTCCACCGCCATCCAAGAGAATCCTAGACATTCTACCCAGTCACAGGGATTCCACAACTTTAGAAATAAAAAAGATGCTTTCAAAGGGAGCCATCCAGCCTGTCCCCGAAGACCAAGTAGGATTAGGGACTTACTTCAAATTCTTTTTGGTGCCGAAAAGAACAGGGGACCTGAGGCCCATCTTGGATCTCAGCCGATTGAACCTTCATGTGCAAAAGTCCAAGTTCCGCATGGTCACCTTACAGTCAATACTCCCTCTGTTAGGGAAAGATGTGTGGATGTGCTCCATTGACCTCAAAGATGCTTACTACCATATCAAGATAGACAGGGCATCGAGAAGTTATTTACACTTCCAGCTGGGAGCCAGTCATTTTTAGTTTCGTGCTCTGCCCTTTGGTCTCACCACAGCCCCCAGGATGTTCACCAAATGCATAGCAGTGGTAACAGCTCACTTGAGACGTCAGGGATTCCAAGTGTTTCTGTACCTGGATGACTGACCCCTTTCTGCCACCACCAGGCATCTACTGTTACAGACCAGGGACGCCACCATTACACTATGTCAATCGTTAGGAATTACTCTAAATTGGAAAAAAAATCTGCCTTGTTGCCCTTGCAGCATGTCACTTGTATCGGCGCCGAACTAGATTCACTGCTCATGAGGGCGTTCTTACCAGAAGAGAGAATTCAGCTCTACAGCAGCAGGTCTACGTCTCACTACTCTTGAGGAAGGTCAGAGCAAAAGTGGTCCTCAAGTTATTAGGTTAGGGACCATGGCTGCCACAATCATGCTAGTTCCCCTTGCCAAGACTACACATGAGGGTTCTTCAGTGGCTGCTTTTCACTCAGTGGTCACTGCAGTATCTCCCACTCTCCCATTTTATTCTGATTACGGACACGTGCAAGCGGGATCTACGCTGTTGGCTTCATCTACGCTGTTGGCTTCAGGCCAGCAATCTCAACGTGGGCATGCCGTTTGTCCCATCTTCTTCAGTTGCCACGGTGACCACAGATGCTCCCAGATTGGGTGGGGGGGGCATTATCTTGGCAAGACTGTCCAAGGAACGTGACAGGATCACGAGACCCATTTGCATATCAATGTCTTGTAGATGAGAGCAGTGCTATTAGTGTTGCAAGCACTTCAAAGCTCTCTCCCTCTAGGGACAATTTCAATCCACTCAGACAACATGTCGATAGTGTGGTACTTGAACAAACAGGGAGGAACCAAATCATACCCCCTTTGCAGAGAGGCACTTCGAGTTTGGCAGTGAGCGGTGTCTTCCCAGTGCTTTCTAGTTGCAACGTATATACCGGGGAAGTCCAACGTGATTGCCGACAGGCTGAGCAGAGCTATCCTAATGCCTCACGAGTGGTCCCTGAACAATTATGTTGTGGAAGAGATATTCCACCGATGGGGTCAGCCTTGCTGCAATCTATTTGCCAGCCCCCTCAATGCCAAATGCAGCAGCTACTTAACCCTTATCCCCCCGGAGGGGGAGACACCCAAGGGACACTCTGACTCATGATTGGCCCTCCGGTCTTCTTTACGTCTTTCCACCGTTACCTCTGATATCAAAGGTCATTTAGAAAGCACAGTCTTTGGGAAGCAAAATGATCCTCATTGCCTCACACTGGCCTCGTCAGATTGTGTTTCCCTTCCTTCAACCCTATCTAATGGACAAGCCCTGGATTCTGGACCCAGTTCCAGATCTGCTGACTCATATGTCAGGACAGTTCCATCCCTCCATCCAGACCTTCAAGTTGACAGCTTGGCTGCTCCAGTTTCATCCGTAGTCAGGCTTCATGATTTTTCCCAGGAAGTGGTCCATATTCTGTCATCTTCCCACAAGCCTTCTACCAGGAAGATTTATTCCATTAAAAGGAAGAGATTTTCTATTTGGGCCCGTGTGAGACTGAGAGACATATTGACCCTTATACAGCGCCTATTTTGGCAATATTGGAATTTCTTCCTCAACTGTTTAGTCAGGGTTCAGCTGCAGCAACCATTAAAGTGCAATTGGCAGCAATTTCTACCTTTCACGTTGCTAATGAGTCCAACCTTATGGCTCATAGGATTTGAAGGGCTTTTATGAGAGGGACATTGTTACTCCGACTTCCAGTCTTTGTTCCAGTGATGCCATGGGACCTCAATTTTGTACTACAGAAGCTCACCTCAGCTCCCTTTGAGCCTGCAGCTACGTGTGACATTAAATTCTTGTCATGGAAGGCTGTGTTCTTGGTAGCCATAACTTCAGCTAGGCGGGTCTCTGAACTCCAAGCATTGATTAGGCCACCTTATTTGGTGTTCCACAAAGATAGCGTCTTTAAGAACTAATCCTTCCTTTGTTCCAAAGGTTGCCTCTGTTGTCAATATCAACCAATCCATTGAGTTGCTTGTGTTTTTTCCTGAATTCTCCAACAAGGCAGAATTTAAGTGTCATTAGCTGGATGTTCACGGACAATTGCCTTTCTATTTACATAGGACAGAAGATTTCAGGAAATCTGATCAAATGTTTGTCTTATTTTCAGACACGAGACTTGGGGTTCCAGTTTCTAAGCTAACCTTGTCTCTCTGAATCTTTGATTGCATCTCATTTATTTATGCTTCCAATGGCAAAGAATTGCCCTTTAAAGTGAAAGGCTCATTCTACACGTTCGGTGGCTACCTCAACTGTGTTTCAGGCTAGGATGTCTATGGATGATATTTGTGCCGCAGCAACATGGACTTCGCCTCATACCTTTATTAGTCACTACAAATTAGATCTGGTCTCTAGAGGCAGATCTTTCTTTGGTTCCATGGTGCTCGAGTATTTTTCACTGAGCCACCCAAGATCAAGGTGCTAGGGACGCTGTCCCACGGGTAAGAATGAAGACGAGATTGGACTACATAACATCAAGAAGTTATGTACTCACCATAACTTTCGATGTATGTAGTCCATCTCGCCTTACATTCTTACTAACCATCCCTCCTTCCCCCTTCTGGAAGACCTGGAGGTATAGTTTCTAGATGTCAGTAGTCTTTTCTGTTGGGATTGTTGTTCTTCTCAGTGTGTATGTTTGTGAGCTTGCAGCAAACAAGATCTAGGGAATAGACCTGTTGCATGATGGGATACCTCTTAGCCACGAGCCAATTGAAGACTTCAAGCTAGAGTATGGCCGAGTCAGAGCCGAGGTTTGGCTCTGAACCCACGGATAAGAATGAAGGCGAGATGGACTACATACATCGAATGTTGTGGTGAGTACATAACTTCTTGATGTTCATCATGTTACACTGCTGTAGTCATTACACTTGGGTTATCCTCCCATCAGGCGGTCCCGCAGTCGGCCGGAGTTGCAAAGTCTTGGTCCAGCATCGGTTGCTGTCGCCTCTTCCCTGACGTCAGTGTGCCAGGGGTATATAAGATGCATCCGACACCATTTTCTTCAATCTTTCTTGCCGCGTGGTGCCCGAAGCAGAAGCAGTTCCAAGTGCCGGTCGGCTGACTCCTGAGATTTTCAAAGTCGAATTTCAGATCCGAAGTCTTCAATAAAGCTAAGTACCCCGTTGGGGAAACTTTTTTCTTGCCTCAGACCGATGTCAGAAAAAGTTAATAATTGTATTTCTTGTGGGAAGCAAATACCTCATAAGGACTTCCACTCTTACTGTATTCCATGCCTAGGCCCTCATCACGACGTCACTAGTTGTCGGTTTTGTGCTAGATTTAACAAACGCACTATAAAAAGACGTTTTGATTTTGCTTTGCACTACTTTGGCTGAAGGTTCAATTATATTATGCCGTCGGATCAACCGACGACGACAATACCGAAAAAACACAAAGACAGTAATTCGAGGGCCAAACCCGATGACAAAACCTCTTCTAGGCCAGTCGCCGGTTCGCTGGTTCTCAGTGAGGTGCTTTCGCAGCCCCTGACACCCGCTACCTCAGAGCCACAGGCTGCTTCCGACTCCCACGTGGAGACAACTAGGCCTCTGGAAACTCAAGGTATTGGGTCTACGGAAACTAATCCCTCAGATGGGTCCGGAGCCGCTGAGCAGGCATCTGCTTCTGAGGTGTTTTCAGACTTTCACAACTTACCATTAAAACTACAGCCAAGACAAAAGTACCATTAAAGACAAAAAAACAAGTACAGCATTCTACTGGACAGTCCTCCATGTCTAAGAAACAGATGCTTAAAATGGCCGAAGACCTCATTACTCTAATCAGGGGTTCCCATCCCCCTCCTGAGAAAAGGCCTAGGCAGGATACAGACTTTGATTCCTCTGATCAGGTTTCCATTTCCTCTGATTCCTCTTCAGACCAAGGATACTCTCTACCCCCTATGAGGACTCTGATGCGGAAGAATCTATCCCTTCAGCTTCTCCTCCTGAGGATTATTCTTTTGGGGAAACTTTACATACCATGAGGGAGCATTTCCATTGGGAAAGTCAGGATTACTCAGAATCCAAGAAAAGGCTCAGGAATTTCCTTTTATTGCCTCAGCACAGGCCCCTGGCTATTCCGCCTGTGCTAGATATTGTGGATGATGTGTTCTCTGAATCCAGCTTATCTCCTGATTCTTTACCCCCTGCACCAGCCAAGCCAGATAGGTATAGAGTCCCTGACTCTCGCGTTTCTTTATAAAAACCCTTTTGCTGATCCAGAAACTATTTCCCAGGGTCCAAAAGGGGTTAAGGCTTCCATTGCAAAAAATCCAGTACCCTGTGACAGATTCCAGAGCTTTGGATAGATGGGGCAAGAAAGTATACACTTCTGCAATTTTAGCAGTAAGAGCTTTAAATTGCCAGTTTCACATGCTTAAGTACCAACAATATTTAATGGCTCAGTTAAAACAGAAAACGCTTGCAAGCTCAGAAGCTCCCGATTGTAAAGAAATGCAGGATTTACTGCATGCAGTTGAACAGGTGGGAAAACATACTCTGCAATGTGGTTTTGATTCTTTAGAGGCCTCTTGTAGAGCCGCAGTTACAGGTTCTGTGATTCAAAGATATGCTTGGTTAAAAGAACAGAGTTTACCTGATCACGTTAAGGCAAAATTATTGGATGCTCCTTTACAGCATGACACCTTGTTTGGTGTTAAGGCAGAAGAGGTGTTAAAGAAAATGGAGGATACAGCTAAATCTATGCAAACAGTCAAGGATTTCTTACAGGTACAGCCACCCCGATTTAGCAGAAATTGGCCAACAAAGAATTGGTCCTTTCCAGTGTCAGACAGGCCACAGAGAGGCAGATACAGACTCCCAAGAGGCAGATCTCAACCCCAAGGCTCAAACAGACCACGACAGTGGGGCAACTCAACCCCAAAAGGAGGTGAGGACAAGTCTCAACCTTACAGGAAACAGTCACAATGACTTTCCCCTTCGTACGCCAAGTACTTCCCTTTTGGAAGCCCCCTTAGGGGGAAAACTAGCACTTTTTTCTCAAAACTGGCAAACAATCACCCAAGACAAATGGGTTCTGAATATTGTGTCTGAAGGTTACAGGTTCCACTTTCACACTTTACCAAGGCTAAAAGGAATACCAGACCTGCCACAAAATCAATGGGCAGAGGCACAAAAACAAATTTCAGCCCTCGTGGACATGAGAGCTATTCAAAAAGTACCACAACAGGAACAAGGACAAGGATTTTACTCAAGACTCTTCCTGGTCCCCAGAAAGGACAAGGCCTGGAGGCCCATACTAGACCTTTCAATTCTAAATACTTACCTGGATATTCCGAAATTCAAAATGTTGACATTACAGCAGCTTCTACCCATGCTGGGCAAGAAGGCTTGGCTTGTTACTCTGGACCTCAAAGAGGCATACCTGCATATCCCTAACAGACAGAATTGCAGAAGATACCTCCGATTCAAAGCTGGTACAATGCACTGCCAATCCTCTGCGCTGCCCTTTGGCTTATCTACTGTGCCCAGGGTCTTGGCAAAGTGCCTGGCACCATTAATTGCGTTTTGCAGGCAAAAAGGAATCCAAATATATCCATACCTGGACGACTGCCTCATTCAAGCAGAGACAAAGGACATTCTTCTACAGCATCTGGCATTTGTAAAAAGGTTGCTAATTTCTCTAGGGTACACAGTAAACGAAAAGAAGTCAAAACTAGTGCCCTCACAACAGATTATATTCCTGGGTGCCAGCTTAAATACAACGGCCCAGATGGCTTACCTCACGCCAGACAAGCAAGTTCAACTAACTCACTATTTTCAATTACTGGCAAAAAAAGTTCCATCTCTCTGCAAGAAAAATTCTGCAGGCCCTGGGATTCATGGCATCTTGCATACTACTAATACCATATGCCAGACTGCATATGAGGAAATTACAATGGTACCTGAAAAGTGTTTGGACTCAACACTCTCACAGTTTAGAAGCAATAATACCAATGAATACCTGCCTACAACAGGAGTTTCGATGGTGGGCACAAGCATGTCACCTAAACAAGGGTCAGCCTTTCACCCTACCCACAGCCAGGCAGACTCGTAACAACAGATGCTTCGGATTATGCCTGGGGAGCACACATGGCAGGAAAATGCATTCAGGGCAAGTGAACCACAGACCAGATGCATCTTCACATCAATCACAAAGAGATGTTGGCTGTACAAAATGCCCTAACAGCTTTCAAGAACCTTCTACATCCAGGACAATTATTATTAAAGACAGACAACACCACAGTAATGTGGTACATAAACAAGCAAGGGGGCACTCATTCTTATCCCCTATGCAGGCAAGCCATGACTTTGTGGAACATCAAGTTCACCTGCAAGCACAATTCTTGCCAGGAAAGAAAAATACTCTGGCAGACAATCTAAGCAGAAATATCATGGACCCTCATGAATGGAAATTGAATCCACAAATCTTCAGCATAACGCAAAAATGGGGATGCCCAGACATGGATCTTTTTGCCTCCCCACTGAATTGCCAACTATAAAAATTCTGCACAAGGACTTATCGCAAACAAGCATGGAAAGTGGATGCTCTTTTGTTCAGCTGGAAAAACCTGAAAGTTTATGCCTTCCCGCCACTGCCTCTCCTTTCAAAGGTACTTCTAAAAGCCAAACAAGAAAAAACACAGATGATCCTGATTGCTCCAGACTGGCCACGCCAGCACTGGCACCCTGTCTTAAGTAACTTAGCTCAAAGCCCACCATGAATTTTGCCTCAAATTCCACACCTTCTGACTCAGCAAAACACTCAGATCCTGCATGGTCAGCTCAAAACCCCAAACCTGGCTGCATGGCAGATTCATTAGTCAAACGGGTAACACCTCTCTCTAAAGCTGTTCTGGATGTCATTTTGGAGGCCAGGAGGCCTAGCACCAGGAAAGCTTACTCAGAAAAATGGAAGAGATTCTGCACCTGGAATCAGGCTCAAAGCCTTGACCCTCTTGTTCCAAACATTCCTCAAATTTTACAATACTTAACTGAGATGCTGGACAGAGGCCTATCCTTATCAATTAAGATCCACGCCTCTGCCATTTCAGCACATTACAACACGGATCCTCCTCTATTCTCTCATCCCTTGCTAAAGCAGTACCTCAGAGGGGCTAAAAACATAAGACTGCCCCAGAGAGCACCAACACCAACTTGGGACCTCAGTTTAGTTTTGGAAAAACTGACCCTTCCACCTTTTGAGCCAGCCAACACGGCGGATGTAAAATTTTTATCATGGAAAACAGCTCTGCTTCTGGCAGTAACTTCAGCATGAAGAGTCTCCTAGCTACAGGCATTAATGGCAGTGGAACCTTTTATAATTTTTCATCAGGACAGGGTTTCTTTAAGGACAAACCCTACCTTTATGCCAAAGGTGGTATCTAGTGTGACTCCTAACCAAACCATCCATTTGCCAACTTATTATCCAAACCCCCAGAATAAAGGGGAGAAACTGCTGCATTCTTTCGACATACACAGGCAGCTACGCTTCTACTTGGACAAAACAAAAGCTTTCAGGAAAACTGAGCAACTGTTTGTAGCATATGCTGCAGGATCACAGGGCAAGGCTATCTCAAAACAGACTATATCCAAATGGATAGGACACTGTATTCATTACTGCTACACACAGCATGGAAAATCAGTCCCAAATAACATTAGGCCACATTCCACCAGGGCAACAGCCACTTCAACAGCCTTTCTCAGAGGAGTACCTACCAAGGAAATTTTGGAGGCTGCAACTTGGAGTTCAGTGCACACCTTCACCAAGCATTACCACCTGCCTCTTTACTCTAAATCCAGAGCAGGATTTGCCACTGCAGTTCTGCAGGGCCTCATAGCCAATCCTAACTCTTTAAAGACCAGCCACCCAACCTTAGCTTTGGGATTCTACCCAAGTGTAATGACTGCAGCAGTGTAACACGATGAACATAGTACAGTTTTGTACCTACCATAAATGTAGATGTTTGAGTGTTCACACTGCTGCAGTCCAGGTTACTCTCCCTCCATCCCCTCTGAACTAGCTGGACTTATCTGTACCTTTCTATCCTATACAAACTTTGTGGTGTATTTGCTTTTAACTGAAGGTATTGTTTTTATTTTATATGTATATTCCTTATTAGCAATATGTATTGCCTACCTACTGGGGGCACCTGACATCTGGGGCAAGAAAAACTGAAGAAAATGGCGTCTGCATCTTGTATACCCCTGGCACACTGACGTCAGGGAAGAGGCGACAGCAACCGACGCCGGGCCAAGACTTTGGAACTCCGGCCGACTGCGGGACCGCCTGACGGCAGGATAACCCAAGTGTAATGACTGCAGCAGTGTGAACACTCGAACATATACATTTATGGTAGGTACAAAACTGTACTTTGTCATTTCTGTCTAGGTTTGGCCTTTTTTAAACCAGATATAGTAGGATACACTTCTCTGTTGTTCCTGTCCAAAGAAAGGGTTAGAAATTTGGTATGTGACAGACTGAGTGCAGATGTAGAGATGACTGGAAGCTTGGATAGCTCAGTACCCCTTGAGCTTTAAGGCAACCTTTGTATTCAGAGTTCATTTCACCCATCTAAAGATAAGGATGCTTCAGCAGAAACTGAATTACCAGTGGTTGCATAATCATCACACCCTGTTGTTCCTTTAGCTAATGTCATACTCCTGTCATAGCATAGTAAACTTTCCCTGTTAGTTTATCTCTGGCTGTTATATTGTAGTTCATCAAAGAAGAAAGTGTACATAGAAACCATATGCATTCTGCAGTAGACCGTAGACTGGGACATTTCTCATATAGCTGTTCACATCACAAAGAAAAAGGAAAATGAATGTGCTTTCAGACTCCTGCAGCTGTGTGTAAAGACAGATCTGTGTTATCTGCATCATCTGAGAATGTGGCACCCCAGAAGGTGTTTATTGTCAGGCAGAAGAATGCTCACCTTCCGTCAGATTGTGTTCACCATCAGGTTACAGGGAAGACCTGGATTAATCCTTGTATGCTTGTGGTAGTGGGGGAAGCTGTCACTTTACACACTGCTTTGGCAGAGATGGTCTTCACCAGTCACATCAAGGCTTTTGGTTGCTGGTTAAGCCACTTGCCTCCCCCATAGTTCCTTTTTTAGGCAAGGTCTCAAGCATGAAATTTCTGATGTGAAATTGTCACTCAAGTAAATTAAAGGTTATGCTGCTAAATGCCAGGAGTTTAAATCAGGAAACTGCACTCTCTGGAAGCACTTCTCTCCCTGAAGGGTGTTGACATCCATGCAGTCACAGAAACTTGATTCAGGGCTGCAGAGAGTATCCCAGCCTTGCAAGGCTACAATGCCTTTTACACTTTCAGACCACAGAATGAACGTGTGAGAACCAAAAGAGGAGGAGTGTCTGTCCTCATCAAAGATCAATACACCTCTGAACTGGTTAGACAGGAAAACTCCATGGAGTTGCTCTCAAGTTCACCTAACTGTGGGAAAGACCCCACTTCAAGTCATCGTTGGCTATAGGCCCCCTTCAGTGAACCAAGATACCCACACTGTTTATTTGGCCCTAATTGAGTCAGTCAAATTACAAGCAAACACTGTAGTCACAGGCAATTTTAACTCTCTCACCATTGACTCGGAAACATGTATGAGTACCAACTTGCTCGCACAAAGTTTCCTGGACTTTAACACTAATGGCCTGGAACAAATAGTATGCAACCCCACAAGGGGCTCAAATATTGTCGACCTGGTCCTCACTAACATGGGTGACCATTGCACCACCACAAGTATAGGACCCTCTCACTGGTTAAATCTGATCACACATCAGTCACATTGGAAGTAGCTATAACACCTGAACCCCTTTTAGGTGAGATCAGGCTAAAAAAATTTCATTAAGGCTAATTATACCCTCCTAAGGGATGGCATAAGTAATTTCCAAGCTTCTGTTCCCGTAGATGACATTGACAACTATACTAAAGAATACACAAATGCCCTGTCCAAACACTTATACAAATGTGCTGACACAACTGCACCTGATAGTATCCAAACAAGCCTCCTTGGTGGACATGTAGCGTTAATAAGTTATACAACAAGAGGAGGAACTTGCTAAGAATAAAAGAGAGGTCCCAGCACTGGACCCTCCTTTGCTTGAACAAACAAATAAGATAACCTGTAAAGTC
Organism: Protopterus annectens; assembly: GCF_019279795.1. Lineage (NCBI taxonomy): Eukaryota > Metazoa > Chordata > Ceratodontiformes > Protopteridae > Protopterus > Protopterus annectens. The sequence continues at coordinate 827,698,915 of NC_056741.1, read as the reverse complement.
AACTAAGGGCAACTTCAAAAAAAATTTAGCAGCCATAGCTAAGGATAACCATAAAACATTCTTCAGCTGCATCCGAAACCTAAAAGGAAGGATCCAGACATATGCTGAACTAGCTGCAGATGGCATCACACACTGATCCTGTGAAAATAGCTAACCTATTAGCTGACAGGTTTGGTGAAAATTTCACCCCCTGTCTCCTCCAAACATTCCACAAAGCATTTCCCCTGCATCTCCCCCACCTTGTATGTCCAAAGAGCAAGTCAGTAATACTTTCTCCAAGGCGAAAAACACAGCCTCTATGGGACTGGATGGCATCCCATTTTACATTTTAAATGGTCTAAAACATGAGTTAGCAACTCCATTAGGTACTGTCTTCAAGCACAGCCTGAGTACTGGTTTTATCTCTGCTGAATGGAAAACTGCAACCATTAGCCCCCTTCAGAAATGGGGTACAGCACCAGACCCTGGTAACTACAGACCCAAAAGCTTAACCAGCCTTATCTGTAATGCCACGGAATGAGTCATAGTGGACCTTATGGATAACAATATAGGTGATCTCCAAACCCTTGATCCAACATAGTTTGGTTTTGTCATAGGCAGGTCATGCCTATTAAACTTAGTGGACATCTTCAAAAATGGCACCAGAGCCATAGACTAGGGCAAATCTTTGCATACAGCCTACCTTAACTTAATCAAAGCCTTTGATACAATCCCACATGTGTGCATCATTGATAAACTCTCCCAGTTGAATGTAAACCATTATGTCATCAGGTGGGTTGCTAACTGGCTGACAGACAGATCACACTCAGTCAAAGTTGGGAACTTTACCTCAACCAGCAGACCTATCACCAGTGGGGTTCCACAGGGGTTAGTGCTGTCCCCCCTATTGTTTGGAATATACTTCTCAGAAGTTCATGCTAAAACAGAGAGGCTGTGGCTGACTACGTTTGCTGATGACTGCCAATTAGGTGCAATAATTGAATCCCCAAACAATGTCAATATACTTCAAGATGGACTTCCACAAACCAGTGATTGGTGCCAAAGCCATGAACTCAAATTCAGTTGTCATCCCCTTGTGCCAAAGCCATGGACTCAAATTCAGTTGTCATCCCCTTCTGTAAAAATGATATCCCTGCAGACTATCATATAAGTAATAATGCCCTAAGTAACAACTCCGTAGTGAGAGACTTAGGAACACAAGTTGACTAGTCTAAACTTTGACCACCATGTGTCTACTGTGGTAAGGCAGGCATTCTACGTTGCACATCTCATTAGCAAAGGCATTGCCTCAAGAATGAAAGAGGTCATAACACCCCTGTACTCGACCCTAATCAGGCCAGTTATTGAGTACAGTGTGCCCTTTGTTGTGTACCTTACCAGGCACCTGCAGCAACTTGAGAGACCTCTGAGATTTCTAATAAAAAAAATTCAGGGTCTCCAGCACGTCATACGTTGACAGACTGAAGTCACTGTCACTGTACTCAGTAGCATACAGACTACTTAGAGGAGACTTGTGCTTGGCCTACAGAACAATCTCCGATTCAGACCTAATGGAAATACTGCACATCCACAAGTCAAATGGTGCAAGGTTCACCCACTTCAGGGACATTAACCTGGCCTGCAACATAAATTGGACCTGCTGGACAGACAGATGTGTGTCAGTCATTGCCGCTCATCTGGAATAGGCTACCAATTCACATCAAACAAAGCCCCTCTATGACCCTGTTTAAGCATAGCCTGGATGGGAAACCGTAAATTCGTTCCATGGATTTCACCTATGACCATTCTAGTTATGGGTGTCTTGCTAACTTAAGATCTCAAGTTTAGGCAAGATCCTTTGTATTGGGTTTTTCTAGTATTATATTGAGGGCACATGGCTAGGCTTATAAAGACCTTCGGGTCAGTATCCCAGTAACCACCTATGAACCTATGTGTTGCATACAATCAATCTGGTCTGCTGCAGAGCTCATTTCAGGTATGTGCCCCATTGGTGGAGAATCTTTATTGTCTTGTAGCAGTTTTATTGACTAGATGTATTTGGATTGGATTGTTTATGGGAGTTGGATGACCAGTTATGCTTTAAGGATGTGTCTGCTCCGAAGGAGGAGGGCAAGTGTTGTAGTAGGCAAATTTCATATAAAGATTTCCAAAGCTGTTTTTTTTTTCTGCCTAGGACCTAAATATGATATTAAAAGCTTTTATTTTTGCCTGGGTTTTATACCAGAAATGTTTTAAAATGAGTGCTCCTGTCTGTTTAGACAGGAAAAGACTTGATGCCTTGGCCTGCAGCACTGTAACATTTTCAAATTAGTACCCAAACTCTGGCAGCCAACCTAAGTGTATGGAGAAACCACAATGAGGAGCAGGTCAGGGACTCTGGGGGTGTGACAAAGGGAGGGCTTCTGCTGTGTCTACTTGACAGAAGTATGCAGATCACGGTGAGGGACTTTTGAATCCCCCCAGCCAGTTTAGCTATTAAAGACCACTATGTGAGATTTGAACCATGCTCCCTGCCATGGACTTCATTGCCAAAGCTCATTTTGTAGTCTGTGAAGGGAGAAGGAAAGTCATCACATGATTTTATTTAGGGAAGATGTCCCTGGTTGAGATGAGGTGGGCTGGTATTCTTATCTGTAGGTCCAGGCTGGCAAAGTGGCAGCTCTACCCAAGAGGATTTGAATGTTCAAACATTGGACACTCACCTTACTGAGCTTCTTGCACTTACCCAGGCTATTTGGTGACTGGTTGGTCTTCAGTTCCCAGTTAATGCCAGGCTGTTCCCTAGGAATGGAGCTCTTGGATTTAGGAGTTTCTTGACATTCTGTAAAGCTTGCAGCCAAGGTCAGATCAGTCTTTAGTATGTGGAATCCCCTCTATTTTAAAAAAGGGAGAACCCACTCAGAGAGGGATTCTGAACACTTAGATAGTGAGGGAGAAGAACCGAACTTTGTTTGACAGATGCCTTCTTCCTTAGTGTATGGCACTGGTGCTGATTATACCATGTCCTTTCCTCCTTCCCCAGAAGAAATGTCATTTGAAAGCACTCTTTTTCAGGATGAAAAACTATTACAAACGGGAAGTCATAGAAGTACTGGGTCCCCTGAAAAGGTATTTGGTTTGCGTGTAGATGTCCCTAAATCTTTTGCAGATCTTCCTGCCCTGGAAGCTGTGCAGGATGCCTGATTATCTGCTTTCAAGGAACCTGACACTTGTCCTCCCCTGCCTGTAAAAAGCTTGATGGATTTTATGGGATCTAGCAGTCCCATAAATTCCTTTTCAAAATCTGTGTGGTTGATGTGGTTCTACCAATACTCTTTCCAATGAAAAGAAAAGCAAAGCACTTCACAGATTTGAGAAGAACATATATATAGCTGCCTTCCTGGCCTTCAGAAACTTTTAACTACCAGACACACATTACTAAGTTTCATATTGCAGTCTTTGACTAGTATAAGGGAAAAATTGGTGATGTGGAAATGTGACTGAGCTTGCTGGACTTCACCTAGAGGATTACTCAGATGGCAAAACACTTTCTCAAGTGTGGCTGTGATGCTGTGGATACATAGTTTATGGTGGCAGCTACAAGGATCAATACTCAAGACATCCCTCCCTGTGGCTGTATCCCTTGTCAGAGGATGTCAAAGTGTAGCTCCGTAATGCACCGGTTGATAAGGATTTCCTACTGGGCACCCCTGCTGTTGAAATTCCTCATATTCTGTACAGTATCATGGGCCACACGTGGTGGCCAGTTTAGAGCCTAACAAAACAGTAACCAGTCTGGTAATCTGTAGTGTGAGGAGTATTATCATTAGGGATTGAAGACTTTGAGAGAGAACCCCCCCCCCACACACACACACACACACACACACACACACACACACACACACACACACACACAAACACACACTGATTTCTCAGGTAAGCCTCACAAGGTATAGTCTGCTGCAGTTGCAGTATGTAGACCAGTGTGTAGCTGCACATTATAGTAATCATGGCTTATATAATCTGTTAAGCAGTCTGGGAATATCCTGCATTGTATCTCTACTCACTGTTATACCTCTTTAATAGTGTTAAATTACGGTTAGATTCCCATTTCTGTGCTGCTTTCTGCACTTGTTTTGTGTCCCATTACTGCCTACTTGACTGATTTTAGGTCCCCATTGCAGTCATAGTAGTCCTAATAGCTTTTCTTTTTCATGGTTTCATTTCATACATTTCAAAGATTTCTTTGTTGCATTAAGTTACATTGAGCAGCCACGGTGGTGCAGTGGTTAGCATTGCCACCTCACAGCAAGAGGTTCTCCGGTTCGATCCTCGGCTGGGGTGCCTTCTGTGCGGAGTCTGCATGTCCTCCCTGTGGTCGTGTCGGTTTCCTCCGGGTGCTCCGGTTTCTTCCCACATCCCAAAGACATGCTGCAAGTGGATTGGACACACTAAATTGGCCCTAGGTGTGAGTGTGTGCATGTATGTGCCTTCTGCAGAAGGTTGGGCGCTGGGCTGGCAACTCGACACTGTAAAACTCCACTGCCAGTTATGAGCGGACAAGGTGATCCGCTGTGGCGACCCCTAACCGGGAAAAAGCCGAAAGAAGAAGATTAAGTTACATATATTACTGTCTCACTAGTCTGTCTGGTAGTCTCAGGACTGCGCATGTATGGACGGACTCCTGTTGAACAAGAGGTATGGACCACTTAGGTTCATAGGTTCATAGATTAGTACTAGGCTAATTGCCCTTGTGAGCCATTGTAAGCCTAGCCAATTATCCCTTGTGAGACTCAAACCCTGCACCTTGTGTTTGTAAGGCAAACACCTTAACCATTAGGCCACCCTCCCATAAAATCCATATAATCTACACTGTGAACTGAACCCAGAACCTTCTGCATATAAGACCAATGTAATAACCACTACACTACAATCATTTTTACTCTTCATGCTCCTCTTTTTTGTACTACACTTTCCGTGCCCTAAATTTACACAGTACTTGACACCCTGTAATGCTGTAAATCTGTAAACAATACTGTTGTACATTCATGGCATGACTTTTAGATGTGGATTTAGTAAGACAACTTCATATAGTCTTTACATTTCTGCTTCTTTCAGGCTTAATGCTTGGATAATTATTGCGTACACTCAGCAACACCATGCTGATAACTTCAGTCTGGGCCATTTTCTCCCACGTACTTGATACAGAAACCTTTGTAAAATTAGTACTTCAGACTGTAGTTTAAAAAATACTGTCTTAGATTAATACAGTTGTAAGCATTCTTATAAAAAATAGTATCAGAACTAGCTATACCCAGACAGTTCCAACCACATGCACCTACTATAACTTGATTAACTACACCATTAGTAAAAGGCCATTCTGGATATCCTGATAGTAACCAGCACTGTAAATAGCAACAAGTAATCCAAGGGCTACTAAACAATCTCCTAGTTCACAAGTTTGCAAACTAAATGGGCACTTGACGCACTTTGTGCTGTTGCTCCAGCTTATAAACATAAGTTAAGGCCATGACATATAATCTTGTACCGTTTCTTTTCGTATTAACATTACTGTCATATGATTTGCTTTCAGCAATCTTCTGTAAGCACAAATACACTTACATGAATGTCCATCACAATCCTGATTACTGTCGTACAGTTAAAATACCAGAATGTTTACTCAGAACTAAGCACTGTGGACAACCTATCTCCATCAAAGCAATACAAAAATTTTCTGTCACTGCAGAAGCTAATCTTAACATAATGTTAGTATTTTGATTTACAGTAGTTCAGTGAAATGACACAGAAACTGGATCCTTGTCTTTCCACCCCTTATACCTCACCTTAGCGGTCACCAACCTATACTCATTAAAGTCAAAGACATAAAAAATTGGACTCATAGGTGCAAATAACAAATGGCCATAGGTTCATAGGTGTGTACTAGGCTAACGGTCCTGAAGCCTATATAAGCCTAGCCCAAGAAGATTCCCTGGCATCATACATAGTCATAGTCATGAATAATACAGCACAACCCTACAATTTAAGCCAGTACTCAGTCTTCGCTTAAGGGCCAAAAATGGGTAGAGGAGTTCTGCTGTTAGTCACAAAGAATAGTACAATTCAGGCTTCACATCTAGACAGTAATGTAACTAATGTGGGCTTGTATCCTAGCTGGCTCATGGTCCATATAGTTACATATAATGCAGTTGCATTCAGTATAGCTGTTCTATCTGATGTTGTTAATCATCTCCTAATCCTTGAAGTAGGTTTGGTTCCAAACCCTCGGAACCGACTCGGCCGTATTTTCCAGTTTGCTCTCTCCAGACTCTCAAGCCAGGCTCTACCTATAATGCTCCTTACAGAGATTACCTCAGATCTCATTTGACCAGATGTGTTCGTTCCATCTCTCGAGCTTTGGCAGTTAATTTGTAAGTGTTTTTCAGTTTTCTTCTTCAACTCTTCACTTTTTCAACTTTTATTAGTACTTCTTCCCGCTCCTCGTCCTAAGTCATTTTTACCATTGGTAATCTGTCCGTTACCATAGTTGGTAAGTTCTCCCTATACTTATACTGTTGAGGTATCTCTTAATACCATAGTTGGTATTCTTTTTCCTTTTTCTTCCTTTAAAAAAAAAAAAAAATCTTTCCTTCTGCCCTCCTTTTCTCATCGCCAGTAATGGTGGACAAAGAAGAACACCAAAAAGAATCTCCCTTGAAACCTTCAAAAGGCACCTCTGGATTCAAGAGGTGTAGAAAATGTGAGGGTAAAAATGCCCAATTTAGACGGCACACTTTGTGTTTATTGTCTTGGCAAGATTCACCTGCAAGAAAATTGCTTAATTTGTCATGGGTTCTCCTCCCGTATGTTGATGGAAAGGAAGAACAAACTTATTTTAAAAGGACTTTTGAAATCTCCTTTTGACGATGCCATTTCTGTTTCCAGAGAGAAAACTAGTGATACAGGAACTTTTTCCTCCCGTTGTTCAAAGAAAAGATCTTCCTTGGTTCTGAGTGTTTTGGAACAGACAAAAAAATGCTCAAAAATTTCCTCTGTACTGAAGAGTTCATTGGCACCAGAGGACCTGTCTACATCAACAAAATTGACTTGGGAGCAGACAGCCACTTCCACATCAGTGCCAACGGATCAACCAGTACCTAAGGTACTGCAGCTGCCTATCCTCCCAAGAACCTCTTATTCCTCTTCTGTTGACCCTTTCAGAGATGCTCCATTTGTGGAAGTGAGATCATCTAGCTCTCCCTCCATGGCATCGGTGAAGTCTACTAAGAGTCCTATCAGAAGCTGATATTGTGAGGCTACAGGAACAGCTACTTGTGGCAAGAAGGTTACCTTTGGTTCCAAGCCAATCAAGTGTCAAAACTATATGTCCTATGACTCCCTCATACCCTCCTCCTCCAACTCTACATGAGTCTTTGGAGCCTTCGCTCCCGACACCTCCGGCTCTGACAGACTCTGTTCCGATAGCCTTTTCATCTTTGGTATCGACAACCGTCTTGAGTGTCTTTGAGCCTTCTGCACCGGAGACCTCCTGGGGTCGGGACTGTCTGGTCGGTTCCGAGATGCATGGTACCCTTTTGGTTCCTTTGGAGCCATCTATGCCTCTCGATGCCTTGATTCTTGTAGTGCTAACCCAAGCTCCTTGTCCAGGGGCAGTCTTCTTGGTGTGGGGTGTGACCCTGGTTCCGAAGCAGTCTTCTTTTGGTTCCAGGCTCCCATCCCTCTATGGGGGGACCTACCTTTCAGATTATGGAGAAGGCATTATCTATTGGGGATTCTCAGTCCTTGCCATCCCTGTTGGGACATATTTGTTGTTCCTCTCAACCTGAGCTACCATTGGACTCACTCCCTGGACAGAGGGCACAAAAGTCCCAGGTGACTCCCACTTTAGTAGTCTCCTCTTTGGAATCTTCCCCAGAGCATCCCCCTGAAGAAGTCTCTGCAAAGAGGAAGTGCAAGAGGAAGCACCTAGACTCCCTGGAAGAGTCTTGTACCGAAGATACTGACTTCAATGAAAAGGAAGGTTCCCCCAGGTCACCCCCGATGATGTTTCCTTCGGGGACATCCTGAAAATCCTGAATCAGAGGGGTGGCTGGTCATCCACCCAGCCTTCCTCAGAGGAATTAGTACAGCTGGAGGCTTTTCATGCGCAACCCTCCACTTCTTCAAGCTGTTCATCCACTGACCGTCTTATAAAACTAATTGCTCAGCGGGAGTGGAAGATGCCCGACGCCATAGAGCCAATCCCCAACAGACCTGACCATATAATGTCAGCACCAAAAGAGGAGCCACATTGTTCTAAGGGAATTCCTGTTGATGCCGTGGTGGTAGCAGCTGCCACCAAGAGAGAGCTCACAGAAGAGAGTCCGGGTCTATATTGCATCACCAAACGCTTAAAAAAGCGAATGGTGATTAATCGACTGTATGTAAGCGAAAGCTTACAATGTCGGACTGTCAGAACAGCGATTTTTTTCCAAGGGAAAAAAATCGCTGTTCCAACAAAAGAAAAAAAAAGAAAACACTTTAAACATTACATTAAGTGGAGGGCTGTGCCCCCACACCCCCCTACTTAAATATACCAACTCCGAGATCACACTACAGTGCAGAAAATGGCAAAGTAATGAAGCAGCCAAGCAAATTCTTTCCCAGGGAAAGAATTTGCTTAAAAGCCGCTTTGATATTTTGCCTTTTCAGTATTTTAAGTTCGACCAAGACACATTCGAAAGAATGTGTCTTCGGTCTTGTAATAGGAACCCGAGAGTCTTACTATTTATCCTCCTAACAAGAAGCCTAGGATGTTGGATACATTTGAGAAGTGTGTTTATGCTTCAGCGACCTTCGCTCTGAGGTCCTTGAATTATATGGCACACTTTACCAGATTACAGAGAGATTTGATTAAAGAACTTTCAAGTACTGTCTCAAGAACAGTAGCTGAAGAGGTCCATTACAAAGTTTTCTCTCAGCTTGCAACCCTAGAGTCTATTTTCAACTCGTACATGAGGCTCATAGCACATGCAGCTTAAGGGACGACCAGGGCAGCGGGTTCAGGTATAGCCATTAGAAGGCACTCCTGGATGCGCTTGTGCGACTTTGCGGAGCCATTTAAAGCGTCATTCAGCAATGCTCCTTTTGATGGTTCTACCCTTTTTGACCCAAAAGTTAAAGATGCTCTAGCCAGAAGTGAGCAAGATGGTAAGACCCTATCTGTTGTAGGCATACGTATCTCCACTCCTCAGAGACCTTACTCAAGGAACCAAAGGAGTGGGAGTCTATGGTTTAGAAACTCCAAAGGGGCTTTTCCACGAATCACAAGGCAAGGACTTCTCCCGGGGCAGAGGGGGAAGCAACTGAAGGTGCCGTCCTAGGGGCAGAAATGGACCGCAGAATCAGGAGTCCAGAGAATCCTTCTCTGCCACTTCCTACCAGCATCCCTGAAAGAATGCCCATTGCCTTACTCTGGAGGCAGTTGGGGGATGATTATCCATGTACCTACCAGCCTGGCAATCAATAACTTCGGAGAAATGGGTGCAGGGAATAATATTCAGGGGCTACCAGATTCCACTATCTATAACTCCCAAAGCCCAGAAAAAAATTCTCAGATGTTCCACCCAATCAAAGGGAATCAGCAGTCTTAGAAATTCAAAAACTGCTCGAAAAAAGAGTCCTCCAGAAAGTCCCACCAGACCAAACAGGATCCGGGGTTTACTCGAGATTCTTGTTATTACCCAAAAACAAGGGACTGGAGACCCATTTTGGATCTCAGACAGTTCAACAAGGCAGTTCAACAAACCAAATTCTGGATAGTCTTTTTACAAGCCATACTTCCTTTTTTTGGAAAAAGGCAACTGGATATGCTGTATAGACTTCAAGGATGCGTATTACCATATAAAAATGGAAAACAGTTCCAGGAGGTTTTTATGCTTTCGGCTAGGAGCCAGTCATTACCAGTTCAGAGCATTGCCCTTTGGACTCACCACAGCCCCCAGGGTGTTTACCAAATGCATGGTAGTGGTTGCAGCTCTCATCAGACTGCAATGTTTTCAAGTTTTTCCGTACCTCGACGACTGGCTCCTCAACACTTACCAACCAGGCATGACTTAGAAAGATTACACTGTGAATGTTTGCACATCTTTAGGCATTTCAATAAATCACAAAAAATCCAACCTGCAGCCTTCTCAACAATTGGATTTTATAGGTGCTCATTTAAGCACTGTCTCAGGAACAGCTTCTCTTCCTCCAGAGAGACTACAAAGTATCAGAGTGATTGTCAGACATATTCTCCAAAGTGACAGAATCCCAACAAGACTTGTCCTTCAAATCTTAGGTTCAGTAACAGCGTCAATCACTCTGGTTCCCCTAGAGAGGTTTCATATGCGAGTACTACAGTGGCTACTAGCAACACAATGGTCTCTGATTCGCTAGCCAATGTCTTAGTCTTGATCACCAACCATTGCAAACAAGACCTCAGATGGTAGCTTCACTGTGACCAAATTCTTGGGCCAACCATTCACCATTCCCCAGCCCAAAGCCATAGTGATACGGATGCTTCCCAGATTAGAGTGTGTGTGTGGGGGGGCATTATCTGGGAGAGACCTTTCAAGGCACATGGTCCCAGTTGGAGGCCAATTTGCACATCAACGTTCTAGAGATGAAGGCAGTGCTATTAGCATTGCAAGCATTCCAGGATACCCTCCCACTAGGGAAGTTGCTGTTCAGACCGACAACATCGGTAGTTTGGTACATCAACAAACAAGGGGGAACCAAATCTTACTATGTTGAGAGGCACTCAAAGTTTGGCAATGGGTGATTTCTTCCAACTGCTTTCTGATAGCAATGCACATTGCTGGACATTCCATTGTGATAGCGGACAAATTAAACAGGACAGTTCTTATGCCTCACGAGTGGTCTCTGAACCCTGTAGTGGCAGACAGGATCTTTTGCCATTGGGGCCAACTTTGCAGCAGCCCATTTGCTTCTCCCCTGAACAACAAGTGCAGTAGTTATTTTGCCCTAATCCACCCTCTGGAGGAGTCACCCAGAGATGCTCTTCTGCAAAGTTGGCCTCCTGGTCTGCTATATGCTTCCTCCCCCCATTCCTCTAATCTCACAATTCCTAAAGAAAGCCAAAAGTATGAAGAATTCATTAATCCTCGTTGCCCCGTTCTGGTCTCGACAAGTTTGCTTTCCCTTCCTTTAGCCTCGTGTTACAGAAACCATGGGTCCTGGACCCAGATGTTCATGTTTCACTGTTGCAGTCCTCACTTATGAGGTTATCCAGCTCCCGGTAGCCCTCAGTCGGGCCGAATACCAGAGTCCTTTGTATAAGATGTCGGCTGCTGCCGGTTGTAAAAATGATGTCAGTACATCAGGTATAAAGGGAGGCAGCCGACGCCATTTCCTCAGTCTTTCTTGCTGCAGAGCCCAAAGCAGATGGAATTCGCATAAGTGCCGGTCGGCTGTTTACCTTTGTTTTGCTTTCCGACTACCAAGTTGAAGACATCTTCAGATAAGTACCCCGTTGGGGATCCTCTTTATTTGCTTTAACGAATGTCAGACAAAGTTAATAACTGTCTTGCCTGTGGAAAACAGATTCCGCACCATGATTTCCATTCCTATTGTATAACTTGTTTGGGCCTTGAGCACGACGTCCCTAACTGCGATCTGTGTGCTTCCTTTAACCCGCGTACCATTCGCCGTAGAGCTAAGAGTTTGTATAAGCATTTCGAAGTCTGGCCTAAGTTGGTTGGTATGGCATCTTCTGGTCTCCCAACTTTGGATCTTCCTAGGAAATGCAAAGACAAGGACCGCAATAGGTCTAAGGTTAAATCTACTGACGACGCACTGGTGAAATTAGTCGTCAGCACAGCAGTAGTTAGTGAGGCACTTTTGCAGCCCCTGCAGTCCGCAGATTTTCAGCCGCAAGCCTCTGTGGAGACCTTTACGGTGTCCTCCATGCCGCAGGCTGCTATTTCATCTTCAGACCCTCCGCCTGTCGCCAACTCAGATGGGTCCGGAGCCGCTTTGCAGGCACCGGCTTCTGACGCCTCTTCTTTTCGACATGAGACCAGAACCAGACCGACTTAACTCAGACTTCTGTTGTTGCTAGGCCTCCCGAGTCCCTCTGGATTGCTAGTAAACCTTCCAGCCGCAAACCTATTCATAAGCAGGCATCAGCCTCCCCTCCTGGACCTCAGTCACAGTTGGTAAAGATGGCTGGTGATCTTCTTTCCCTGATTAGGGGCTCTCATCCCCCTCCCTTCAAAGAGGACTAGGGAATTATCTCCTGATGTTTTGTCTCTCTCAGATTCTGAGATTTCCAGCATGTCTGCTGGTGAAGAAGGAAATTCTCAACTTTTTTCTGGCTTTGAGGATTCTGATGCAGAGGACTCTATCCCTTCTCCTTCCCCTCCAGAAGATTTTTCCTTTGGGGATACTTTGTATACTCTTAGGGAACATTTTAAATGGGAATGTCAGGATTTTCCAGTAAAGAATCGGGGAATTTTTAGGTTTGCCACAGCATAAGCCTCTGGCTATACATCCAGTTTTGGAAGTTGTGGATGATGTTTTCATGGAAAATTCTTTAACTCCTAATTTTGTTCCTCCTGCCCCAAGAAAACTGGATATATATTACAGGGTTCCTGAATCTCAGTTCCTTTTTAGAAACCATACTGCTGATCCAGAAATTATTTCTCAAGGCCCAAACGGTGTTAAGGCTACTATTGCTAGAAACCCTGGGCCTTCTGGTAAGTAATCTAGGGCCTTGGACAGGTGGGGTAAAAAAGTCTATACTTCTGCAGCTCTTGCCATTAGATCCGTGAATTGTCTTTTTCACATGCTTAAGTATCAGCAGCATACGTTGGAGGCTATTAAGGCTAAACTTGGAAATATTCCTTCCATGACAGAAAACAAAGATGTACAAGACTTACTGAATTCTGCCACTTTAGTTAATAAGCATTCACTTCATTGTGGTTTTGACACTTTGGAGGCTTCCTGCAGAGCAGCAGCCACTTGTTCCGTAATTAGAAGGCATGCTTGGCTCAGGGAGCAGCCTCTTTCTGAACCAGTTAAGTCTAAATTGCTGGATGTTTTTTTGCACAAGGACAGTCTTTTTGGTAATAAGGCTGAGGAGGTACTGAAAAAGTTGGAGGATAAGGCAAAATCTATGCAAGCTGTAAAAGATTTCTTTCAGGTTCAGCCTACTCTGTTTAGTAGGCATTATCCTTCCAAGAATTGGTCTTTCCCTGATCCTGGCAAGCAGGGTTGCTCTAGGCCTAGGGTTTTCAGATCTTAAAGAGGGCAGGCTTCTGCCCCTCAAAGGGCTGAACAATGACATTCTTCTTCTGCTAAATCGGGGCGTTCTAAGCCAGTTTCCCAAAGTAAGCACTCTCAATGACTCTGGCCTTCTTGTGCCTACCTTTGTGGACCCTGGGTTTCCTTTAGGGTCTACCATCACAGATGACAAATGGGTGCTCAGTATAGTAAACCAGGGTTACAAGTTTGACTTTCACACCTTCCCTGTCTTACAAGGGTACCCAGACATACCCAAAACTTTCAATGCAGAGGTAGAAACTCAAATTTCTTCTCCACTAACTATGGGGCCCATAGAGCCAGTTCCTGCAAATCAGGCAGGCCTAGGTTTTTATTCAAGGCTTTTTCTGGTACCCAAGAAAGGGGGCACTTGGCGCCCTATTCTGGATCTGTCCATTCTAAACACTATTCTGGTGATTCCCAAATTCAAGATGCTCACCCTTCAACAATTACTACCAATGTTTGGCAAGGATTCATGGCTGGTAACTTTGGATCTCAAGGAGGCTTATCTGCACATGTTCTTCCTGTTTCACTGTTGCAGTCATTACATTTGGGTAATCTGCTGGCAGGTTGCCCTCAGTCAGCCTGAATAACAAAGTCTTGGGTCCTGTGTCAGTTGCTGTCCCTTCTTCCATGACGTCAGGTCGTCAGGGGTATAAAACATGCAGCCGACGCCATTTTCATCAGTCTTTCTTGCCGCGCGGTGCCCAAAGCAGAAGCAGTTCGCAAGTCAGACGACTCATGAAATTTTCATTTTCGAGTTTCAGAACCGAAGTCTTCAACATAAAGCTAAGTACCCCATTGGAGAAACTTTTACTTGCTCTTTACCGATGTCAATAAAAGTTAATAATTGTATTACTTGTGGGAAGCAAATACCTCATAAGGATTTTCATTTGTACTATATTCCTTGCCCTAGGCCCTGACTGCAATGTACCTTGCTGTCTGTTTTGTGCTAAATTTAATCAGCACACTATTAAGCGTCGGTATATTTTTGCATCTAAATATTTTGGCTCAAGATTTAACTATCCAGAAATGTCGTCAGTTAGCAATCCAACTACCGGAATACACAAAAAAACGCAAAGAAAGACAGAGACAGACCTTCGAGGTCCAAAACCGATGAAGCTTCTCCTAAGCCAGTCTCCAGCCGGTTCGCCGGGTACTCAGTGAGGCGCTTTCGCAGCCCCTGATGCACGCTACTTTTGATTCGCAGGCCTCTACCGAGACCCATTCGGAGTCCGGTATGCCCCAAGGCACTTTAAGTATTTAACATGCGGATGTCTGTACCTTAGATGGGTCCAGAGCTGCTGAGCAGGCACCGGCTTCTGAGGGTGTTTTCAGGCCTAAAGATTTGTATATTAAACTGACGCCATCTTCAAAACCAAGGCCAAAATCAATTTCTATGTCTAAAAAACCGATGCTTGGGCCACGTGCACAGGCCCTATGCCTAAAAAACAAATGATCAAAATGGCTGAGGATTTAATTACCTTGATTAGGGGTTCCCATCCCCCTCCTGCTAAGAGGCCTAGGCAAGGCACTGATTATCAATCTTCAGATCAGGTTTCTATTTCTTCTGATTCCTCTCTTGATCAGGAATTATGTATTCCACCTTATGAGGACTCTGATGCAGAAGAATCCATCCCTTCTGCTTCTCCTCCTGAGGATTTTTCTTTTGGAGAAACTTTGCATACCTTAAGGGAACACTTTTACTGGGAGAGTCAGGATTTCTCAATCTAAAAACAGGCTTAGGGATTTCTTTCTTCCTCAGCATAGGCCTTTGGCTATACCTCCTGTTCTAGACATTGTTGATGTTTTCTCAGAATCCAGCATGGCTCCTGATTCCCCTGCCTCCGGCTCCTAGTAAGCCAGACAGATATTACAGGGTTCCTGACTCACACAAATGCCTTTTTAAAAACCCTACTGCTGACCCTGAAACTATTTCTCAGGGTCCCAAGGGCGTTAAGGCTTCTACTGCTAAAAATCCTACCCCTTCTGATAGAGACTCCAGGGCGCTGGATAGATTGAGTAAGAAGGTTTACATGTCTGCAACCTTGGCAATCAGGGCTTTAAACTGCCAATTTCATATGCTTAAATATCAGCAGCATGTCATGGGGTTTACTTAAATAGAAAATGATGTTGATTTCTGACCGTGTGGAAAATAGAGTTACAGGGTTTATTGCATTTAGCTGAACAAGTTGGAAAGCATACTTTGCATTGTGGTTTTGATTCCTTGGAGACCTCTTGCAGGGCCGCTGTAACTGGATCTGTGATAAGAAGGCATACTTGGCTCAAGGAGCAAAATCTGCCTGATCATGTTAAAGCAAAATTGTTGGATACTCCTTTACAACAGGGTAGTCTATTTGGTAATAAGGCAAACTGTAAATGATTTCCTACAAGTGCAGCCGCCCAGGTTCAGTAGGCACTGGCCTACTAAGAATTGGTCCTTTTCAGTACCCACCAAAGCCACTCAGGACAAACCCAGACACTCCAAAGGTCCAGGTTTCAGTCACAAGGAACTTACAGAACAAAACAATGGGGTGCCTCCACCTCCAAATCTGGAAGTAGCAAGGCATCTCCCTATGGTGAACAGTCTCAATAACTTTCCTCTGCCATCTCCAAGCACTTATCTTTTTGCAGCCCCTTTGGGGGGAAACTGGCACTTCATGCATGAAATTGGCATCTAATTACCTAGGACAAGTGGGTTTTAAATATAGTATCCCAGGGATACAGATTTCATTTCCACACGTTGCCAATCCCAAACGGATGGCCAGATCTGCCTCCAAATCAGTGGGCAGAGGCCCAGAAACAAGTTATGTCCCTCATGAATATAGGGGCTGTTCAACCAGTACCAGAAAAGGAAAAGGGACAAGGTTTTTATTCAAGACTTTTTTCATGGTACCCAGAAAAGACAAATCATGGCGTCCAATTCTGGATTTATCCATTCTAAATACATTCCTGGACATTCCAAAATTCAAGATGCTGACTCTACAACAGTTACTGCCTATGCTAGTTAAGGATGCCTGGTTGGTAACTCTAGACTTAAGAGGCTTACCTGCATATCCCAATCAGGGAATCTTGCAGAAGATACCTCTGCTTCAAAGCAGGCTATTTGCATTACCAGTTCTCTGCACTGCCCTTTGACTTGTCTACTGCACCCAGCGTCTTCACAAAGTGTCTGGCACCAGAAATTGCATTTTGCAGACAAAGAAATATTAAAATTTATCCTTATCTGGACGATTGTCTAATTCAGGCAGAAAATAAGGACACTCTTCTACAGCATCTGGCTTTTGTAAATAGGCTTCTAACTTGCTTGGGTTCACCATAAACGAAAATAAATCACAACTGGTACCCTCGCAAATAATTACATTCCTGGGTGCAAGCTTGAGTACAACTGCCCAGATGACTTACCTTACGCCAGAAAAACAAATTCAATTGATGACTTACTTCAAACAAGTGGCCGCAAAAACCCAGCTATCTGCAAGACAAATTCTGCAGGCCTTGGGGTTCATGGCTTCCTGCATTCTACTAATTCCATATGCTAGACTGCATATGAGAAAACTTCAGTGGTACCTAAAAAGCTTATGGAGTCAACATTGTCACAGCCTGGAAACAATGATTCCTGTCATTCCTTGCCTTCAGCAGGAGTTCCTATGGTGGGCAGAGGCCTGTCACCAAAACAAGGGACTGTCATTCATTCCACCCCCTGCCACCCAAACCCTGACTACAGACGTATCAGATTATGCTTGGGGGGCCCATCTGGCAGGGAGATGCATTCAGGGCGAATGGAGCCCAAATCAAATGCACCTACATAGAAATGCTAGCTGTTCAGAATGCTCTGACAGCCTTCAAGGACTTACTTCATCCAGGACAACTGCTGATAAAGACGGACAACAGCACAGTTATGTGGTACATAAACAAGCAGGGGGGTACCGATTTCTACCCCCTTTGCAGACTAGCCATGGCTTTGTGGAACACAGCCGTGACTTACTAAATGCATCTACAAGCTCAATTCCTGCCAGGAAAGTAAAATACTCTGGCAGACGACCTAAGCAGAAATATTATGGACCCACACGAATGGAAACTGGATCCACAAATCTTCAGCATGTTGATATGAAAACGGGGGAGCCCAGACATAGATCTTTTTGCCTCTCCCCAAAGCTATCAGTTGGACAAATTCTGCACAAGAATCCATCACAAAAAAGCTTGGAAAGTGGATGCTCTATCCTTCAGCTGGGAAAACCTATCCGTCTATGCCTCTGCCTCTGCTCTCCAAGGTTTTACTAAAAGTCAGACAGGAAAAAACAAAAATGATTCTGTTTGCTCCAGACTGGGCTCACCAGCACTGGTATGCGCTCCTATGCAATATGTCACACCTTCCTCCATGGTACTTGCCTCCGACACCTTATCTACTGTCTCAGTAGAACTATCAAATTCTGCACCATCAGCACCAAACTCTGAATCTTGCAGCATGGCTAATCAACTAATTTAATAAGAATACAACGCCCAAGGAATGAACCGTGCCAAACAAAAAAATATATAGTAGCAAAGACAAATATTAGGCACTGGACCATGGCAGCAAGCATAAAATCACCAACTTTTAATTCTTATGGGTAAGCGCTTTCACACATCCAAGCTGTGCTTCATCAGCCCAAAACATAAAATATTCAAAACAACCAATAAGATCATGGCATCAATCAGGTACTTCACTATTCATTCATCATTTAAAGAGACGTCTGCCCTTCAGAACCGGTTTCATAGAAATCTTCCCATTTAAGCCAGGAAATTTATATGCCTGCATAACCAAAATCCAAGAGAGTTCACGACTCTCTGTATAATTTCTAAAATCACCTCCCCTCCCATTCTCAACTATAGATTCAACTACCCTAAAACCAAATTTATGTCTTGGTCCAAAATCTATAACATGTTTAGCTAATGCATTTCGTGAATCGGAAACACTAATACAATAGAAGTGTTCTGTCATGCGTTCATATAAAGATCTATTGGTCTTGCCTATATAAAAACATTGACATTCCTTACATTTAGCTAAATAGATCAAATTCCTACTACGACAAGTAGAATTAAACTATTTTGGACGAAGATTTAATTATACAATGTCGTCGGATAGCCATCCGACTACTGGAGTTCACAAAAAACGAAAAGAAAAAGACAGGTAACCAAGATCCAAAACCGACAAAGCTTCTCCTAAGCAAGTCACCGGTTCACCGGTCCTCAGTGAGGTGCTTTCGCAGCCCCTGACACTCGCTACTTTAGAGTTGCAGGCTGCTACAGACTCCCACATGGAGTCGGCCAGGCCACTGGAAACTCAAGGTATTGGAGCCTCGGAGATAATTCCCTCAGATACGTCCGGAGACGCTGAGCAGGCATCTGCTTCTGAGAGTGTATTCAGACCCAAACAATTATATATTAAACCGACTTTAAAGACAAAGGCTGAAACACCTTTAAAGGCAAAGAAACAAGTTCACCAGCCACAGGGAACAGGCCTCCATGCCCAAAAAACAGATGCTCAAAATGGCCGAAGACTTAATTACCTTGTTCAGGGGTTCCCATCCCCCTCCTGATAGGGTTCCCATCCCCCTCCTGATAAGAGGCCTAGGCAAGAGACAGAATATGAATCTTCAGGTCAGGTTTCCATTTCTTCTGATTCTTCTTCTGATCAAGAATATTCTCTTCCCCCCTATGAGGACTCTGATGCTGAAGAGTCAATTCCTTCAGCTTCTCCTCCTGAGGACTACTGTTTTGGGGAAACCTTGCATACCGTGAGGGAGCACTTCCACTGGGAGATCCAAGATTTTTCAGAATCTAAGAAAAGGCTCAGAGACTTCCTTTTACTACCTCAACACAGGCCACTAGCTATTCCACCTGTTTTAGACATTGTCGATGATGTGTTCTCTGAGTCCAGTCTGACCCCTGACTCTCTACCTCCAGCTCCTGTTAAGCCGGACAGATACTACAGGGTCCCTTGACTCTCATAAATTCCTTTTCTAAAACCTTACTGCTGACCCAGAAACTATTTCACAGGGTCCGAAAGGGGTCAAGGCTTCTACTGCAAAAAACCCTACCCCCTCTGACAGGGATTCTAGGGCACTGGATAGATGGGGAAAAAAGATTTACACATCTGCCACTTTGGCTATAAGGGCTTTAAATTGCCAGTTTCATATGCTCAAATATCAGCAATATATCATGACACTGCTTAAACAGAAAATTATGGCAAATTCTGAATGTGCAGAAAACAAAGAAATTCAGGATTTATTGCATGCAGGTGAACAAGTTGGAAAGCATACTTTGCAATGTGGGTTTGATTCTCTGGAGGCCTCCTGCAGGGCCGCTGTTACGGGTTCTGTCATTAGGAAGCATGCTTGGTTAAAGGAACAAAATCTGCCTGACCATGTTAAAGCAAAATTATTAGGTGCTCCTTTACAACATGATACCATGTTTGGTGTTAAGGCAGAAGAGGTGTTGAAGAAAATGGAGGACAAAGCTAAATCTATGCAAACGGTCAAGGATTTCTTACAGGTACAGCCACCTAGATTTAGCAGACACTGGCCTACAAAGAATTGGTCCTTTCCAGTCTCAGACAGACCTCAGGGGCAGATCCAGACACCCTAGAGGCAGATCACAGCCGCAAGGTTCCTACAGGTCTAAGCAGTGGAGTGCTTCTACCGCCAAAGGTGGAGAAAACAATTCACAACCATACAGGAAACAGTCCCAATGACTTCCCCCTGCCTGCACCAAGCACTTATCTTCTGGCAGCACCCTTAGGGGGGAAAACTAGCCCTTTTTTTTCTCAAAATTGGCACATTATAACCCAAGACAAATGGGTTCTAGACATAGTGTCACAAGGCTACAAGTTTCATTTCCATACCCTGCCAAGAGCAAACGGTTGGCCAGACCTGCCAAAAAATCAATGGGCAGAGGCTCAAAAACAAGTCGCTGCTCTCATGGACATGAGGGCTATTCAACAAGTGCCACAGCAAGAGCAGGGACAAGGATTTTACTCAAGACTGTTCTTGGTACCCAGAAAGGACAAAGCATGGAGACCAATACTGGACCTATCTATTCTAAACACTTTCCTGGATATACCAAAATGCAAGATGTTTACCTTACAGCAGCTTCTGCCCATGCTGGGCAGCAAGGCTTGGCTCATGACTTTAGACCTAAAAGAGGCATACCTGCATGTCCAAATCAGACAATCCTGCAGAAGATACCTCAGATTCAAGGCTGGCTCAAAGCATTACCAATTCTCTGCAGAGCCCTTTGGCTTATCTACTGTGCCCAGGGTCTTCGCAAAGTGCCTGGCACCAGTAATTGCTTACTGCAGATATAGAGGAATACAAATATATCCTTACTTGGACGAGTGGCTCATACAAGCAGAGAACAAGGACATTCTACTACAGCATCTGACTTTTGTGATAAGACTTTTAACATGCCTAGGGTACACAGTCAACAAAAAGAAATCAAAACTAGTACCCTCTCAAGAGATGATATTCCTGGCTGCAAGCTTAAATACAACTGCCCAGATGGCTTATTTCACTTCAGACAAACAAAGGCAACTGACTACCTATTTCAAGGAAATGGCAACAAAGGCCCAGTTATCTGCAAGAAAAATTCTGCAGGCTTTGGGCTTCATGGCATCCTGCATCTTACTAGTTCCATATGCAAGGACTGCATATGAGGAAAATTCAATGGTACCTAAAAAGTGTCTGGACACAACATTGCCACAGTCTGGAAACAGTGATTATTCTAATACCCTGCCTGCAACAGGAATTTAGATGGTGGGCAAAGGTTTGTCACCAAAACTAGTGACAGCCATTCTCACTACCCCCAGCCAGGCAGAGCCTAACAACGGATGCATCAGATTATGCCTGGGGGGCACACATGGCAGGAAGAGGCATTCAGGGCACCTGATCCACAAACCAAAAGCATCTACATATCAATCAAAAAGAGATGCTAGCTGTTCAAAATGCCCTGACAGCCTTCAAGGACCTACTTCATCCGAGACAACTACTGATAAAGGCAGACAACACCACGGTCATGTGGTACATAAACAAGCAGCGGGGAACTCATTCTTACCCCCTATGCAGACTAGCCATGGCTTTATGGGACACAGCATTGACTTACCAAGTTCATCTGCAGGCACAATTCCTGCCAGGAAAGGAAAATACTCTGGCAGACTATCTAAGCAGAAACCTCATGGATCCCCACAAGTGGCACCTGGATCCACAAGTCTTCAGTGTGATAATGGAATGGGGACGCCTGGACATAGATCTGTTTGCCTCCCCTCAAAACAATCAACAAAGAAAATTCTGCACAAGGACTTATCACAGACAAGCTTGGAAAGTGGACATCTTATCTTTCAACTGGACAAACCTATCAGTATATGCCTTTCCTCCACTGCCTCTCCTCCCCAAAGTACTCCTAAAGGTCAGACAGGAGAGACCAAAAATGATTCTGATTGCCCCAGACTGGCCACGCCAGTACTGGTATCTGATCTTAAGGAACTTGTCCCAATGCCCAGCCTGGACCTTACCTCAAATACCTCATCTACTGTCCCAACAAAACAATCAGATTCTGCACAGCCAGCTCAGGACCCTCAACCTGGCAGCATGGCGGATAATGTAATGATACAAACCACACCTCTCAGTAAAGCTGTGATGGATGTCATTTTATAAGCCAGAAGGCCGAGTACTGGAAAATCCTATGCTGGGAAATGGAAGAGATTTTGCGCTTGGAACCAAGCTCAAGGAATTGATGCAGCTGTCCCAAATATTCCTCAGATTTTGCAATATTTAACTGAGATGCTGGACAAAGGCCTATCTTTTTCATCAATTAAAATCCATGCCTCTGCCATTTCGGCTCATTACAATACAGGGCCACCACTCTTTTCTCATCCTTTATTAAGGCAGTACCTCAGAGGAGCCAAAAATTTAAGGCCTCCAAGGAGAATGCCAACACCTGCATGTGACCTCAATTATGTCTTGGAAAAAACTCACCTTACCTCCTTTTGAGCCAGCTGCTACTGCAGACAGAAAGTTCTTATCTTGGAAAACAGCTCTGCTCATAGCAATAACTTTTGCAAGACAAGTTTCAGAGCTACAGGCTTTCATGGCTGTGGAACCCTTTATCATTTTCTATCCAGACAGGGTCTCTCTGAGAACAAACTCTACATTTATGCCTAAGGTGGTATCCAGTGTAGCCCTTAACCAAACAATTCATTTGCCAACTTTTTATCCAAATCCACAGAACAAGGGGGAAAAAATTCTGCATTCTTAGGACGTGCACAGACAACTTAGATTCTACTTGGATAAAACTAAAGTTTTCAGAAAGGCAGAGCAATTACTAGTGGCATATGCCACAGCATCACAAGGAAAGGCCATCTCCAAACAGACTATTTCAAAGTGGATAGGTCACTGCATTCGTTTCTGCTACTCACAACATGGCAAACCAGTGCCTAAGGGCATTAGGCCACATTCAACCAGAGCTGCAGCCACTTCTGCAGCCTTTCTCAGGGGAGTACCAACCAAAGACATTTTGGAGGCTGGTACTTGGAGTTTAGTGCATACCGTTACAAAACAGTATACTCTAAATCCAGGGCAGGCTTTGCCACTGCAGTTCTGCAGGGCCTCATAGCCGCTCCTAAAGCTGTTTAGCTCCAGCCCCCCAAACATAGCTTTGGGACTCAAGCCAAATGTAATGACTGCAACAGTGAAACACGAAGAACATAGTACAGTCGTGTACACTTACCATAAATGTAGATGTTCGAGTGTATTCACTGTTGCATTCCAGGTTACCCACCCGCCATCCCCCTTATTTTTGCTGGAACTTATCTTTACTTCTCTAATCTATGCAACCTAGATGGTGTATTTGCTTAGAGGAAGGTAAAAAAATATTTTGGTGCATGTATGTTTTATTTACCTAATTTTAGCCTACCCTTTTGGGGGCACCTGACATCTGGGGCAAGAAAAACTAAACAAAATGGCGTCGGCTGCATCTTTTATACCCCTGACAACCTGACGTTAGGGAAGAGGTGACAGCAACTGACGCAGGACCTAAGACTTTGGAATTCAGGCTGACTGAGGGCAACCTGCCAGCAGGATAACCCAGATGTAATGACTGCAACAGTGAATACACTTGAACATCTACATTTATGGTAAGTGTACACAACTGTACTTTTCCAGTTTGACCCTTAACCAGTCTATTCACCTGCCTACATTTTTCAACAGTCCCCAAAATAAAGGGGAAATGATTCTGCACTCTCTTGTTGTGCATAGACAGCTGAGATTTTACTTAGACAGGACTAAATCCTTTCAAAAATCTGAACAGGTGTTGGTTAGTTTTGCTCCTGGGGCTCAGGGTAAAGCTATTTCAAAACAAACCATCTCCAAATGGATTGATCATTGTTTTCACTTTGTTACCTGCAGCATGGAAAGGTTCTCTCTCAGGGTATTAGGACCCATTCTACTAGAGCAGCCACTACCTCTGCAGCCTTTCTGAGAGGCATGCCTACTAAGGACATTCTAGAAGCAGCTACTTGGTCTTCTGTCCATACTTTCACAAAGCATTACAATCTACCTTTGTTTTCTAAATCCAGGGCTGGTTTTGCTTCTGCTGTTTTGCAGGGCCTACTTACGCATCTATATCACGTTATCGAAATCTTACTACGTCGAATCACTAAACGTCCTCTAGTGATCGATTTAGTAAAACATCAAATAACATTTAAAAAAAAATAAATAAATAAAAAATAACTACCGTAGGGAGGGGGGCAAGCCCCCCTGCACCCCCGTACTTAAATATACCAACTCCGAGACCGCACTACATTGAGGTAAATGGAAATATCCCCCTTTGGAGATTTCCATTTACCTGCACGATGTTCTGCACTTTCGGTGTTGTGGTGCCGACAATATCAGCTTCGATATTGTCTGCTTTCGACATCGTGAAGTAGACCCCCTACTTACCAACCCTTAATCTGTGATCCTTCCTCCCCCCTTTGTCTTCTTACTGGGCTTTGGGAATTAACCCATATGTGAAGACTGCAACAGTGAAAATACAAAGAACAGTACAGTTGTGTTACACTTACCATAAATGTACATGTTCAAGTGTATTCACTGTTGCAGTCCTGGTTTCCCACCCTCCATTCCCCCTTTTTTCCTAAGGCACAGACTATAGATTTTTATTTTTTTGTATGACGTGTCTAGGGTGCTACCATTCCTGGATTAGCCTTCTTTTGGGGCTCCTGACAGTTAAGGCAAGAAAAACTGAGGAAATGGCGTTGGCTGCCTCCCTTTATACCTGACATACTGACATCAGTTTTACAACCGGCGGCAGTCAATGTCATTTACCAAGGACTCTGGTATTCGGGCTGACTGAGGGCTACCGGGAGCCAGATAACTCCATATGTGAGGACTGCAACAGTGAATACACTCGAACATCTATATTTATGATAAGTGTACACAACTGTACTTTCCAGATCTACTTACTCACCCTGTGAGGGCATGGTTCACCCCAATCTTTGACACCTTAAGCTCACTGTATGGCTTCTCCAGTTCCCATGATTGCCAGGCATCCTTCTCTTTCTTCCCCTGTCCAACGTGTTATTATTGCACACCACAAACCTACTACTAGAAAACTGTACCTGTGCAAATGGAAAAAATTCACCAAGTGGGCCTTGAATAAAGGGCTTGACCCCTTTCTTGCTCCTATCCAAGACGTTCTAGATTTCCTAAACGCTCTTTTTCAGTCTGGTTAGTCTGCTTATGTGATAAAGGTTCATCTAGCAGCAATTTTGAATGATCATTCAGGTTGGAATAATTCTTCAATAATGTTTCTCAAACTTTGTAAAGCCTTCTTGAAGGGGCTCTTCCTACTAAAACCCCCTTTTAAAGAACCAGTTCCGCCATGGGATCTACCTACTGTTCTTCAAGCTCTAACCAAGGTGCCTTTTGAACTGTCAGCATCGTGTCATTTGAAGGTATTTATCCTGGAAGACTGTGTTTTTGGGAGCTATTACTTCTGCAAGAAGGGTTTCCGAATTGCAAGCCCTGTCATGCAAATCATCCTACCTGATCTTTCATAAAGACCGATTGGCACTGAGAACAAATCCCTCATTCCTACCCATGGTAGTCTCTGAATCCAGTATTTATCAGTCCTTAAAATTACCAACCTTTTCCCTTATTTTTCCAACAAGGGAGAATATGCACTTCATTTACTAGATGTGCACAGACGGCTATGTTTTTATCTTCACAGAACAAAAGAATTTCAAAAATCAGATCAATTATTTGTAGCCTTTTCACTGATCCATATGGGCTTTTCAGTTACTAAGGTTACTTTAGCTAAATGGCTGAGAGACTGCATCACCTTTATTAATCTCAAGGACTTCAGCTCCCCAAAACAGTTCAAGCCCACTCAACAAGAGCTGTTGTGACATCAGCAGAGATTCACTCCAGAGCTGCCCTAGATGACATCTGTGCAGCAGCCACATGGTCTTCTCATCATACCTTCGTTGC
This sequence comes from Protopterus annectens, assembly GCF_019279795.1. Taxonomy (NCBI): domain Eukaryota; kingdom Metazoa; phylum Chordata; order Ceratodontiformes; family Protopteridae; genus Protopterus; species Protopterus annectens. The sequence continues at coordinate 827,673,095 of NC_056741.1, read as the reverse complement.
CCATTACAAATTAGATCAGGTCTCGGAGTTGAGCATCCTTTGGCTCTGTGGTGCTTTGGAATATTCTTCCATGAGACCTCCCAAGACTAAAGTAGCTGGGGATTCTGTCCCACTGTCAAGGATTAGGTGAAGATTAACATCATCAGATAAAGAAGGTATGTCTTACCATAACGTTCCATCTATGTTGTTTATCTTCACCAGTCCTTGTCTTAACATAACGTTCCATCTGTTGTTTATCTTCACCAATCCTTGTCTTGCCATAACTTTCCATCTGTTGTTTTACCTTCACCAGTCCTTGACTTGCCATAACTTTCCATCTGTTGTTTTACCTTCACCAGTCCTTGACATACCCACCCGGCTTCCCCCTTCCTAAGACTCTTAGTAGATCTCTTTAGTCCTGATCTGGTTTCTCATTAAGGACTTGTATATGGCCTCATTTCTATTTTTATCTATATTAAACCACTCTATTTTCTGCTATATGCTGTCATCTGGCAAATGAGATCTGAGGTAGTCTCTGTGAAGGGCATTATGGGTAGAGCCTGGCTTGAGAGTTTGGAGAGCACGAGCTGAAAAATACAGCCAAGTCTGTTCCAAGGGTTCGGAACAGTTGGACTACTTGATTTACCTCCTTCCTCACAAATCGGGCAAGTCTAGACTTATAATAGTAGGAGATGTAAATATTAACTGGACAGGCCCTCAAAAATAATAATGTATATATATATATATATATATATCTATATCTATATCTATATCTATATATCTATATGTATAGAGAGAGAGAATGTGTGGGTGTGTGTGTGTGAACAAATAGCATGCTGCCTAGACTTAATCTAACTCACATAGTGCAGTACCCCATAAAAACCTGCACTTAATCTCTAACCTCATCCTTAACAGACCTAGTGATATCAAACTTTATTTATTTGACATTTGTTTACTGGGATAGTCTGTCTGGGTATGTACCCATTTTCAGCAGAGGCCCAGGGAGAAAAGCTCCAGGTACAGATCACATTTCACATTGTAATAACATAGAGAATTTTTACTTATAACAGTTAATACAAAATTACATGTGAAACTTGCAGTATAAATGCAGGCAACTAACAATACTACCCAAAAGACTAAGTGATCATGAGCCAATGTTTTGGTCCTTACGCACTCAGAAACCAGATCCTATCTGTAGTCAAAGTAGACAGTTCCTGAATCTTCACAAAATTTACTGGACTTGGGACAGTGTAAACTGGACAGAAACATGCAATGATATTAATCCAATAACAGCTCCCATAGCTTCCTATAGTATCCTACAGTGGTTGTAGTTCATTTGATTGTTGAACTAGATTGTCAAGTCTATATGGTCAACAATTTAGTTCATTGATCTACTAAGAGAAGCCAAACACCTGCAAACAACACAGACAAAATTTTACCCCACCACCTGCTAATTGTATATACCAACTCCAAGACTGCACTACAGTAGAGAAAAGGTCAAATTCCCTGACCCCCCAGTCCAGCGCAGTCTCAGAATGGTTAGACAAACTAAACTGTTGACCATATGGGCATCAACAATCTGGTTTATCAAATGAAGAGAGCCCACTGGACCTCATGCAAAATTGCCTTTTCCTCTAATACTAAGGTAACTAAAAGGCACATCATGTCCAAGGAATACAATAGAAATTGGACAACTGTCAAGACCGTGAGACAGCATTGGGAAATGGTGGAAAAGTGACCCAACCGACATTAAGAGAATTGCATTACTAGGAATTAAAACAGAGCATGGATTGAAACTAATGCTGCTAAGGCCACATTTATAAGAAAGTAAACACATGTACTGTCTAGGCGATACTAAACAGTTCTGGAAAATAATCAAAACTTTCACAAATAACTTTGCACCTGTTAGTAATAATCATCACAGTCTAAGTAAAGAATTGCTTTGTAATATTAAATACCTTATTTCCTCATGTTCAAAAACAGACATTACAAATATAGTGGTATAATGATAGTGATACAGTAAGTAACATCTAACTCTGTGCAACTCCTCCCCCCCCTCCCCAATTTCAGGCAGTCTAGCACAAAGTAAGTAGAAGACTGCAGAAAATGTTGAAATTCACAAGTCAGTAAAATACTGATTACAGCAACTTAAATTTGTAAAAATTGACAATATGTAAAGAAGCCTCTGCCCCAAATCTGTAATGTTTTTGTCATCTTTATTGAATTATTGTTTGACATAGGCAGTCATACACGTATATAAATTAAAAAAAAGCATATTGACATATTTTTTCTTACAAACACTACATTGCATATAATCTTCTGTGCCATCATTGTCAGTCCAGCATTACATATCTCACTCCATTCCTGCCTACCCTTAAATCTCATCCTCCAAAACATTATTTGCATCTATTGATGTTCTTCGTGTTTCACTGTTGCAGTCATCACCTGTGGGTTCTCCCTGCTGTGGTAGCCCTCGGCCAGCCTGAATAACAGAGTGAGTGTTTTTCTCCGTTGGCTGCAGTCACCTGTAGTCTGACGTTAGGTCGTCAGGGTTATAAAGCAAGGCAGCCAATGTTATTACATAGTCTTTCTTACTGTGGAGCCCGTAGCAGAAACAGTTGGCATGAGTGCCGGTTGGTCGCTACCAGATGTTGAATTTCAGCTGAAAATGTCTAAAGCCAAGTACCCCGTTCAGGACCCATTTTTCATGCACTAACCGATGTCCAAAAAAAGTTAACAATTGTCTCACCTGTGGAAAGCAGATCCCACATAGAGACTTCCATTCTTACTGCATCACTTGTTTAAGCCCAGACCATGACATCCCCCTGTTGCCGGTTCTGTGCCCTCTTTAATGTGATAACCATTCGCTGTAGAGCTGTTTTTGTAGACAGTTATTTTCGTATTCCATCTTCGCATTCTGATATGGCGTCCATCAGCCAACAATCCGTGGACATTCTGAAAAAATGCAGAGATAAAGATAGAGGCAGACAACATAAGGCTAAGCCTTCCGACGAAGCTACCACTAAGCAGGTAGTCAGTTGTCCGGAATTCAGTGAGGTGCTTTCTGAGCCCTGATGGCTGATTCAATATCTACGCAAGCCTCTACTGAGACCCTTTTGGAGTCCAGTATGCCGCAGAAATCTTCTTCTGAGCCTTTGGCTGTCTCTGCTTCGGTTGGGTCCGGAGCTGCGATGCTTTCACCAGCTTCTAGACAAAAAACAATGTCTTATTATCCAACTACAGTTTCTCTCAGACCGACAGATTCTCTCAGGCCTAGAAGTCAGGCCACTCCTAGAAAATCTGCTTCTAGCCACCATCTTGCTCTTGCTCCACTACCCCAAGCACAAATGTTTAAAATGGCGGAAAATCTCATCTCCTTTATCCAGGGTAGTCAAGCCACAACTTCTAAAAGGAAAAGGCGCACCCTTCTCCAGAAATTATGACAGAACAGCGTTCTGAGGAATCTGACTATTCAGATTTAAAGAGGAACAGCAACCTCTGACAGCTTATGAAGATTCAGATGCAGAGGACTCACTCCTTTCTAAAAAAAAAAAATACAACAAGAAAGTCCTAAAAGTATGAAAATACAACAAAAAGGCCAGTAAAAATATAAAATTCACCAACTTGCACTTTATTAACAAGAACATCTTGTTAAAGTGCAAGTTGGTGAGTTTTATATTTTTTTACTGAATCAATCCCTTCTGCCACCCCTCCAGAGGACCTTTCCTTTGGATAAACCCTTCACACCATCAGAGAACATTTCCAATAGGAGTCTCAAGACTCCCCACAGTCTAAGAAAAGAGTTGGAGAGTTTCTGGACCTGTGCCAGCACAGACCCCTGGCCATCCCCCCTATTTTAGAAGTGGTGGATGATGTTTTCCATGAGTCCAGCTTAACCCCTGACGCCCTCCTACCTGCTCCCAGTAAACCTGACAGGTATTACAGAGTACTGGATTCTCACAAGTAACTGTACAGAAATCTGGCTGCAGACCCAGAGGTCATTACACAGGGACCTAAAGGAGCTAAGACTAGTTCTGCCAAGAATCCTATTCCTTCTGACAAGGACTCCAGAGCTTTGGACAGATGGGGTAAAAAAGTATACACCTCTGCAATCTTAACTATCAGAGCACTCAGTTGCCAGTTCCATATGTTAAAATATCAGCAACACACTTTGGAACTATTAAAACAAAATATTTCTACCTTTCCTGACTGTGCCAATTCAAAACAGTTAGCAGATTTATTGCACTCTGCTTGCCAAGTCGCCAAACACTCATTACACTGTAGATATGACACCCTAGAAGCCTCTAGCAGGGCAGCAGTGTCAGGATATGTCATTGCATACATTACAGACGTGCATGGCTGAAAGAACAACCTCTCCCAGGTTCAGCAGAACTTTCCCTCTAAGCACTGGTCCTTCCATGCACCTAGCAGACAAGGCTGAGGTAAGCCCTGCAGGGACAGACCATCCAGGCCCCTATCCCAGGGCCAGCAGAGAAGCAAACAGTGGACCACTTCCACCCCAAAGGCAGAGAGTTCTAAGCCACCCTTCTGTGGCAAAAACTCTCAATGACTCCCCATCCCCACTCAGCCATCCCTTCCGTCACCTAAAGCTAGGAGGAAGGCTCTCCCTCTTCAAAGAAAATTAGCTTTCTGTAACAAAGGACCAATGGGTCTTAAAGATCATTTTTTAGGGATACAGATTCTCTTTCAGCAAACTCCCAATTCAAAGAGGGTACCTAGACTTACCTCCAAATCAATGGGCAGAGGCATTGAAATAGGTCCAAACTCTCATATCCCAGGGGGCAGTAGAACCTGTCCCCTGAGGTCTAACCGGCAAAGACTTGTATTCCAGACTACTCCTTGTTTCCAGGAAAGAGGGCACTTGGCTCCCCATCCTGGATCTATCCATTCTGAACACCTCCCTGGTGGTCCCCAGATTCAAAATGCTAACAAAAATGCCGGGCTAGTGACCCTAGAGCTAAAAGATGCCTACCTCCGCATCCTCATAAGGGAATCCTGCAGGAAATTCCTGTGCTTCAGAGCAGGATCACAACAGTTTCAGTTCTCTGTGCTGCCCTTTGGCTTATCTACTGCACCCAGAGTATTCACCAAATGCTTAGCCCTGGCCATAGCATTTTGCAGATAGAGAAATATACAGATTTACCCTTTCCTGGATGACTGCTTCATTCAGGAGTGCAGAGAAAAGCTGCTCCAGGACCTTCTCTTCCCACCCAACTTCCCTAAGGTTCACCATCAATGTGAAGAAATCAAAGTAAACTCCCACCAGAAAGATCATTTTCTTGGGAGCTCTGCTAGACACAGCATCCCAAATGGTCTTCCTATCCCCAGAAAAGCAGAGCTTCCTGCCTGTCTACTTTACCCAACTGGCTTCTAGAAGTTGCTTCACTGCGAGGAAGTTCCTGCAAGCCCCGGGATACATGGTGTTTTGTATCCTTCTAATTCCTGTGGCCAGGCTTCACATGAGAAAACTTCAGTGCTATCTAAAGAACCTTTGGTGCCAGCACTCTGTCTCTAGAGACCTGTCTCTCTTGGATCCCATGTACAATGGCCGAGTTTCTCTGATGGGCAGAGGCATGTGCCAAGAACAAGGGTCTTCCCTTCATCCTCTGCCCTACCAGCCAGACCATCACCACCGATGCCTCAGACATTGCTTGGGGTGATCACCTAGCAGGCAGGTGCACCCAAGGTCTTTGGGATGCCCAGCACCTTCCCTTACACATCAGTCAGAAAGAAATGCTAACAGTACAAAAGGCTCTGACATCCTTCAAACCCCATCTCAGGCCAGGGGTTCTCCTTATAAAAACAGACAACACAGTAATGTGGTATATCAACAAACCGGGGGGGGGGGGGCAATCTTACCTCTGTGCAGGCTAGCCATGAACCTCTGGCTGACAGCCGCCTCCAATGGGTCTACACCTAATTACCCAATACCTACCAGGGGTCAACAACACCCTGGCAGACCACCTAAGCAGAAACTTGCTGGACCCCCATGAATGGCAGCTCCACATGGAAGTCTTTCTGCAAATCACTCAGGAGTGGGGGACTCCGGAGGTGGATTTCTTTTCTTCGCACCTCGGCCACCAGATGCAAAAGTTCTGTACCAGTGAGTATCACTTCCTAGTATGGAAGGTGGGTGCCTTGACCTTCCCCTGGAACTCCCTCTTTGTGTACGTGGTCCCTCCTCTATCTCTTATTCCTATGGTACTGATCAAAGTATAAGGGAGGAGAGACCAAAGGCCATCCTCATTGCTCCAGGCTGGCCCAAGCAGCATTGGTACCCCTTACTGCGCAGCCTGACCTTAGATCTCCTCAAGCAGCTTCCCCTGATCTCAGACCTCTTAACCCAGGTGGGGGGGGGGTACTGCACCCAGACTTCAGTCTCTCAATCTTTCAGCATGGCTTATACCTTAAAAGCTAACAAGAAGTCTCTGTTAAGCAAATAGGTCCTAGACATTATCACAGAGGCCAGAAGGCCCAGCAACAGAAAATCTTACGCAGGGAAATGGAAAAGATTCTGCTCTTGGAGCCAGTCCAGAGGGGCCAGTAATTCACATCCTTCCATCCCTCTTATCTTGGATTACCTAGCCAAGTTACTCAAAAGTGGCCTCTCCTTCTCTTCTATTAAAATCCATGCCACAGCCATTTCAGCCCATTACGATTCAGAGCTACCCCTCTTCTCTTATCCTTTGATTAAACAATTCCTCTGAGGGGCTTCTAATATCAGACGTCCCAGAAGGCTTCCCATGCCAACCTAGGACCAGAGTTATGTTTTAGAAAAACTAACCTTACCTCCTTTCAAACCTGCTGCTTCAACAGAATTGAAATACCTCTTCTGTAAGACTGCCTTCCTACTAGCTATCACCTGAGCCAGAAGGGCTTCAGAACTTCAGGCACTTATGGCTGTTGAGCCCTTCATCATTTTCCATGAAGACTGGGTCTCCTGAGGGCTAACCTCTGCTTTATGCCCAAGGTGGTATCTGATGTGACTCTCAACCAGGCTGTACACCTACCCACCTTCTTTCCCAACCCTCAAAACATGGGGGGAAGAATTATGCACTTGCTAGATGTGCACATACAACTCAGATGCTATCTGGACCTACTAAACCCTTCAGAAAAACAGACCATCTGCTTGTCAGCCTTGCCCCAGGGACAGAGGGGAAGCCCATTTCCAAACAAACCATTTCCAAATGGATATCACACTGTATCCATTTCTGTTGCAGACTACATGGGACCCCCCCCCCCCAAGTCTATCTGTACTCATTCCACTAGGGTAGCATCCAATTCCACAGCCTTCCCCAGAGGAGTCCCCACCAGGGACATCTTGGAAGCTGCCACCTGGACCTCTGTCCATACCTTTACAAAGCATTGCCACCTACCTCTTTTTTTTTTTTTTAAGTCTAGGGCAGGGTTTGCCTCTGCATTTCTGCAGGGCTTGCTGACCCATACCTAGGGCTCTTAACCTATCCTTCCACCCCTCTCCTCAGCTTTAGTAATCCTCCCACATGTGATGACTGCAACAGTGAAACACAAAGAACATAGTACAGTTGTGTACACTTACCATAAATGTAGATGTTCGAGTGTATTCACTGTTGCAGTCCTGGTTTCCCTCCCTCCATCCCCCTTATATCCTCTTCCCCTAGGGGGGACACAAGCTTCCCAGAGTGGCTTTTAGCTACCAGGACCACTTTACCTTATTTCCTTGTGCTTCTGATGGGTTAGGGTAAGAAGAACTGATGTAATGACGTTGGCTGTCTTTCTTTATAGCACTGACGACCCAACAAGAGACAGTCGACTGCAGACGACGCAGAAAAAACATTGCCTCTGGTATATGGGCCAGCCAAGGGCTACCACAGCAGGGATAAACCCACAGGTGATGACTGCAACAGTGAATACACCCAAACATCTACATTTATGGCAAGTGTACACAACTGTACTTTATTGTTCCCACCAGTTACATTTAACATCTTTTTTAAATGTTTATTTTCAGATTTTGTTACATGCATGCACAAATGTTTGTCAGGTTGATATTTTATACAGTTGTTTTTTGTCATGTTCATTTGAAGCTGTATCACATTTTACATTACATTGTTTGTTATAATGAAAGACCTTAAAAAAAACACAGCCAGAATCCCCATGACTTATTACCTTAATGCAGACAGAAAAATATGTAAGTCTTCAAATAATGTTTATCCTTCCAAATAGGATCAGTTGTCCTGTAGAGCATTTCTCCCCAGGCCTCCGCTGAAAATTGGCTTTGTTCCTAGTCAGACTTTCCTGGTAAACAAATGTTAAATAAATTAGCAGCTACACTCTCAGGCTTTAATTGACCTATAGTTAAGGATGTTCTTCATTCCACATTGCTGCAGTCCTAACTATTGGGTAGTCCGCTGTCCAGTCGGCCCGAATACCAGTAGAAACTGACGCCGTCAGCGCACGCGCATTAGACCAGTAATGCGTACGGTACTATCGCGCGCGCCCGACCCATATCCCCTCCTTGCCGCATGGTCCGTGATGCTGATGTTTTTGGTTTTAACAGGTGTGGTTTGAAAGTTCTGAAAGTCAGTCAGAGTTGACAGAGTTTCAGTAAGTTGGCAGTTTCGCCAGAATATTTTTTTTTTTTTTTCCTTTATTTTTTGTCGGATGTCAGAAAAAAAAGTGAATAACTTATTTGTTGATGAAACAGATACCACATAGGAGGGATACTATTGTGTACCTTGTGTACCGTTGTTAGGCGAGTTTTTGGAGCTAGCCAGGATGCAAAATGCCGTTAAGGATTTAAGAGAAGACTTAAGAAGATAGCGCAGGCGCGACAAAGCAGCAAAGGAAGCGAGGGAAATGTAAAGCGCCCGGCCCGGCTCGACCAAGAAGCTTGACAAAGCAGCAAACAAAAGCAACAAAGCCAAGAGGGGATCCCAGACGAAGCTTTACTGTTACAGGAGGTTTTGCCAGGTGAGAGGAGGAGAGAGAGGGGCTTTTGGAGTTTCTTTCAGGGAGGAGGGAGTAGTGGCCAGGGCTTGAGGGATTTCCTGCGGGCTGTTCTTCCTCCTCAGGTTAACTTCTTTGGGGCTCTTCTTCCCCCTTTTCTTTGAGAGGCAGGCCAGGCCAAGGGTAAAAGGAGTTTTTTCTTGAGTGTCAGATCATTGGTTGCTTGATGGGTAGTTCTCTTAGGCAGGTATGCTGAGATTGAGAGTGCCTTTGAGCAATATGCCCCTCCTTGGAAGAGGGTTGAATGGGGCTTTGAGTATCCTCTGATATTGAAGTTTTGGCTGAGGAGATGAAGAAGAGTCTGAGCCCTGAGGATTTGATTCCTCAGCTCCTCTGTCTCTTCGATGATTCCTTCCTCTTCAACCTTTGGCTGGTGATTTTCTCATGGAAGAGGATTTCCTTTTCATTGCTTTTTATTTTCATTTCAGGCCAGGAAGGCCCAGGGGAATTCTTGTTTTACCCCAGCATAGGCCTTTAGGCTTCCAGGAAGAGGCCAGGGAATTCTGTTTGATGTTAGCTGCTCCCTCCGTTATTCCTTCCCCCTGTCATAAGTTGTGGCCCGGAGTCCTACTATAGGCTATCACCATCTGCCCTTTTTAAACCGCATAGGTACTGTTAAAGATAGGTACTAGGGTGCCTGAAGCTAAGCCTCTCAGGTTAAGAAATCCTGTTCCTCCTGATAAAGAGGCAAGGGCTTTGGAAAGAAGGGGAAGAAATTGTAATACAAAAGAAAAGAGGCCTGGAAAAAGGCTTTCTATGTGATAAAAAAATAATTGGTATCCACATGTTAAATCTATATCAGATAGCCATGTTTCTGATTGAATAATAAAAGTGATGCTCTAGTGTGGTTTTTTCATGTGTAGGAACAGGATTGGTGGCTCAAGTGAACTCTGAAGGTATGCAGTGCATGCTTGGTTGAGGTGGCATGCTGTAGCAGAGCTCAACATTGGGCACTGATCTGTGGAATTCTCTTGTGCAGAGGGCTGCCGATTTGTGGATTTAGGGTTAAATTCTCATGTTGAGGGCTGGTTGGTTGTTTGCCTTTGCATGTTGAAAAGAAAATGGTGGAAGCTTTGGCTCCTACCTTGATAGCCTTATGATTCCTGTTTGGGCAGTGGTGTTGATTTAGTAGAAAGATTTTTGCAGGTTTATGGAGGCTTATCCTTAAGAAGCCTCCCAGTCGATGGATAGGTCTGCTCCCGACTTGGGTAGAAACTGCACCCAATGAGGTGTTAGGACAGGAGCCAGGTTGCAGAGACAGGGGGGAGGGCTAGGTCTCTTTCAGCGGTGGGGCAGGGGTTTTCTGCTCAGACAGATGGGTTCCTGGACTAAGTAAGCTTCAGCACAGGTTTTTCATCCCAGCCATGCCTTCTTTGAAGGCATGCACCACATTCCTCCTTACAAACTATCTCTCTTCACCCAAAAATTGATTTTTCACCCAATATTGGTCATTCAGCCAGTTCCCTCTTATTTCAACACAAGCCAAGACATCTTCCATCTCAGTGCCTCCACATTCCTATCAAAGAGGCCAGGCAGGCACAAAATCTATGTTGGCATTATCTGGTTATTCCCAAGTTCAAAGAGTAGGATTAATTTCAGGATTACCAAGGCACCAGTCCATGTGTGTACAGGGATTGTGGCGCGGAATAAGCCTTACCTATTAGGAACACTTATCTGAAGCATTCAACTATAAGCTGAAAAACACATTCAAGCCATCCTTCCTTCATTTTTATTATCCACGCGCCCAGGAAGTTCTCAAGGGATTCTGGTCTGTGATCTCAGAACTTTGCTGCAAAAGGAATATTAGATCCAGTGCTCTTAAGTTTCTGCCTTCTTCGCATTCAAGAAATGGGAAGACCTGTCCGGAGTTCAGTTCTATGTCTTAGCAGTTTCTTGCTGCTTATTGTTCCTGAAAAAAGAAACAATAAAGTATCCTCTTGTTCCGACTGCCTTCAGTGCTGTCAGTGGTGTGAGACTCTATATGACACTGGAGATGGTCATCAAACCCTACCCACTCAAAGGAATCTCTTCTGGAGCAGAAATCAACTAGCTCCTAGTGGCGGGGTCAACATGTGGGACAGTGTGAAGATGCTTAGGGTTCAGCAGATCTTAGTCTTTTCGCTGTGGCGAAAACAAAGCAATCTGTTCTTTACTCCATCAAGACTGAATTAAGTGGGGCTGACTCCAGTTACAGACCTTCCGTCCTTAGTTCATCTATCTCATTCAAAAGGGACATCTATTCCCCAAGCCAGGTGTCAGACAAACAAGGGACATCTTGACCAAGCAGATGCATGTGGTGCATTAGTAGGATGGCACCTAATGGCAAATAACTCATGGCATCTAAATTTGCCAGGATGTGACAATTCACCCAAGCCCTAACACATTCTGTGTCAAATGACATGAAATGGAAATGGCAGATCCAGTTTGCATTAATGGCTTGCCCAGTTACAGCTTCCAGGGCTCATGTTCAGAAGAGATGTTAGCAGTCCAGTTTGCTTTAATGGCATTCTTAATCTACATTCTTCCAGGGCAGAGATTTTGGTAAGCTAACTCAAACAGGCAGGGTTTCTGCCGCAACTTGAAAGAGAACATTGACACATTGTAAGTTTTAACATGGAAGAGGTGTTAATTCCTTTGCAAAAAGGGTTTCTCATTAATTGATAGTGTGCAGGCGGGTCCAGATTTAGACAAGTTAACACATAAGAAAACACTAGCATCCAAAGTTTAGCTGAAAATCATCTTACAGCGAGCATGTGTTGGAGAAATTTTCAGGGAGTTGGAAAACTCTTCAGGGAAAGCTCTCTTTCATGTCCAACTAAAAAGCAGTAAACAAAGACAAACTCCAGAAAGAGATCTCACAACTTCTCCACTAAACCACCAGCTGCCAAAGTTTTGCACAAAGTTGTTCTGTATCACACAATCCCAAAGTGGATGCTCTTTTCACACCTGTTTAAGGTCAGAACGGTTGTTTGTTTTGTTTGCTCTGGCTCACAGCTTAAAAGTAAGGCATAAGTTGTTTCACAAGACAAGCCAAGATGATTTTATTATTCCAGATTGGCCTTGCAGCAAAGGTGCAGAGTGACCTAGAGGAGTTGGAAAGGTGGCCTCCAAGGGCTTAGCCCTTATTGGCTCTGAATTGTGTGTTGAGGATTTCTGAGCCGTCACCTGCTCAATCTTCATCATATCTTACCTCTTTATTGGACACACCTTTGTCTTGGAAAGCTCAGCATCTTCATCTAGACAATAAGCAATAGATGATTTCAAGACCAGAGATTGTTTGGAGAGAAGTTGAGAAAAGAAAAATTTCTTAGATTTTATTTTGAGTTGCAAAAAATTAGTTAGACCTTCTCCCGAGATGTTGTTTCAATTTGCAATCAATGCTTACACTATGAACCTTTGGTTTTTCTGTGTTTAGCTCAATTTCTTTCTTTCAATTTGCAGCTGCTCTTGATCATTCTTCAGTTATTGTTTTGGTTTCTGAGTTTCTCAATTTAGAGGCGAGAAAGCAAAGTGATTTTTCATAAGGATAGGGCTCCTTACGATGAAATATTTGGATTTCGCATCTTTTTAACCTTATTATTCTTTTCTGCTTTCAGGAATATTCTTTTCAGGCACCGCGCGGTTATTTTTTGTTGCTTTTGGAAGCAGACTTTTCTCTGAAGTTGTTGTCTCTTTTTTGTTTTTGTGGCTTTTGGTGAGCCTTAAAGAAACTCATTATTTTTGCATTTTTTTATGGCGATTGCCAAAATAAGGTTTCAAGATTTTAGGTAGAGATATGGCATTAATTTCATTTTTATTCATCTAGCAGATCTGCCACTTCTTTTAAATTTAACTAAGGCTTTGTTTTCTTTTTTTGCATGGGGTTCCAGGAAAATTAAAAGTTTTTGCAAACTATTTTAGGCTAAATGTGGTACTTGTTTGCTTAAGCTATTTTGCCACAGCAAAGTCTCACAAGCTGTTGTCAGGTCCTTCTTCCAGGCTATGAGCATTTGTTTGTTTCTTTGCTTTGGGGGTCTAGATTTTAGCTTTGTTGACAGCAATTTGGAAATTCTTTGGCCACTTTAGTTTATTCATCATACACCATGATGTTCGCCATCTATATTTTCCAGCTCTTTGCATGAGACATTCCTCCCATGGCCACCTTTCCACTTGTCAGCATAGGTTAAGTTATTTGCTGCATCTTTTTTGCAAGGCATGTTGTCGTCTCAGCTAATGAAGAATGAGGTTGGCCTTTGCTTTCACCTGTCTTGGGGATCATACTGTTAGTTAAAGATGTAGGATATGACGGTGCCCTCCTTTTTGTAATTCGCACTTGTAGTTCTTCTGCCAGCTGACCAGGAGCAGCCACATACTAGTTTTTATATATTGTACATATTTTTGGTATGGTAGTGTTTGTTGTTTTATGTGGAGTGCATTTTTTACTGCATCTATGATAGGTACATTGTGTTTTTGGTTATGGCAGGTGCTTTTCAGGGTCTTCATAGTACCCTGGCACTGTGAGACTGAGGAAGGTATCGGGATATGGCGTGTCGATATTTAATTTGCAGACGCACTGGACGCAACACTAACGCGCCTGCTTTTCAGCCAGATACGACTTTTGGGATTAGCCGACTGGACAGCTTGACCACCCATGCTTTATGCATGCTAAGACACACAGCACGCTTCTGCTTACACTGTGTTGTTTGTTTTTGTCTTATCTGTATTCCTCTCCTAGATGTAAAAAACAACTTCAGTGTTTCATTAACTTTTAGCCCTAAGCTTGTCTCCATAGAAACAAGAACCAGATATATAGTTGTCTTCATTTACTAGCTTCTCTTGTTAGACTGTGAATATTTGCTAAAGAAAATGTTTCACTACATCCATTCTTCTCTTATTTACTTGCTTCCACTCCTGACCTATTAGATCAAGTCAAGAGCCTTAATCCAGTCATTCCCCTATGCAAAAGTTAGAAAGGCATATCAACTTTACTAATAGCATGATATGTATATACTTATACCCTGTTCCCCACCTCAGCAACTGAAGATTACAGCCTATTATGCTTTTGTCCCAGTTTTCTTCTCTTTTTACATTGCAGTGTCTACATTTCTTAAAACTAAAAAGAAAGAAAGGAAGGGCAGCTGTTTACTTTAGTATCCTTACAACACACAAAAATAACCGAAAAAGTTTACTGTGTAGCATACTGTTTGTGGCATGAAATGTTTCATAAAAACAGTGTTAAACAAGAATCGTCTTACTGACAGTTGCCCCTTTTCCTCCTCTTTAATGTTCTTTCAAACATTAATGACATGGGATAGGGCAAATGCTTTGGAGTCCCCTACAAGTTTAACAAAGTCCAAAAAAAGTCCAATTTTTCCATTTTTTTTATTGTTCAGCCATATTTCATAAATGTGATTGAAGCTTTGCAGTCTCACATTTATTCAGTGATTTGCTATTACTAGTTTACTTCTCGTTGATCTCTATTTCCCAACTGCAGTGTCTTTTTTGATTTGCAGTGGTACCCCTGTTCTTCTTCTAGTCAACTCCTGCACTGTTCTCTCTCTCTCTCAAGCTTTTCCTTTGGAATATTGAAAAAAGGTTCCACTGGCAAAGTCTGTTTATGAGCTTTGTCAGAAGAATGAGAAGCAAAGTCCCCTTCTGTTTGAAAGCTTATTTTTGTTGGACAAAGGTTTCTATTTCCTCCTAATCCTGTTCTGCATAAAAAAATACTTTGATCCTCCAGGAAAAAAATATTCTGAAGATAGCTGGATAAAGCAGCTTGTATCTCACACCTGGCTGTCAGTGTTCCCTGATTGCTGAAATAAATCTGTTCCTCTTCTGGCTGGTGTACAATAAGTAATCATTTTCCAAGAAAACAAATAGAACCGTTTGGCACGAGCACTGATATGACACAAATAAAATAAACAGTGCTCGAACGAGAACTTTACAATAAGCTCCACATCCAGTCCATAATATGAAACAAAACCATAAAATTTAGCGCTTTCATCCCTCCATCAGTGCTCTGGGACATTGTCAGAACTGAGTGAAATGAAGTGAGGTCACCATTAAATAACTCAAGTCATAGGTTGGTACTAGGCTATTGGCCCTAGGGCCTGTACAACCTAGCCATAACAATTCCCTAGCTATTTCTTCCTACACTGTTTACTTCCCTCTAGCAGGGCGACTGACATTATCCACAGGGTGAATTTTCTTTCTCACATCCAATCGTCAAGGTTCCTTTTGAAGAGGGCCAAAGAGGCGCTCTGACATGTATAGGCAGTCTATTCCAGATTCTGGGGAGTCTCTGGGTCAGGAATCTATCCCTCCAGCATGTTTTGCTTATTGTGATGACAAGGTTTAGATCCCTGGAGCGTGTTGCTCTGAGGGATTGGGATTTCTTTAAGTGTAGCATGTCCAACAGCTCTGGGTTTGACATGGCCTGTATGTTAAGCAGCTATCGCCTCTGAGTAGGTGTTATGTGACAGAGTATACCTGGTGTTTTTTAAGACAGTCAACGTAGGGCATGTGCTTTAGGCCTGTGATTCTTTTAGTGAGGTATTTCTGCGGCCTTTCCAGTTGTTGCAGATGTCTTGAGAGGTACATACCAAACAGGGCATTGTATTCTATAATGGGTCTAATGAGGGATGAGTACAGTGAGACAATGACCTTTTTTTTCTGGATGAAAAGCCCTTAGTGATGAGGTGTGCCACATAGGATTTCCTGAGTGTTGTGGCAATGTGGTTATCAAAGGTGAGACCACTGTCCACCTGTGTCCCTAAGTCTCATCACACTTTCAGTGTTTAGTGTACTGCCACCTATGTGGTAATTCATGGGTACATGTTTTTTCACAAAGAGGATAGCTATACATTTCTTGGCATTGAGCTTGAGTCCATGGCTCTGACACCAAGCATCTGTTCCTGTAAGGCCCTTTTGTAGAGTAAACCAAGTCCTATGCACGAGGGAATGCACGGTCCAAACCAAGTAGAAAACACCAAATAGACCAGCAAGGCAGCACGGAGTTCCAATATATTTATTTTAGTACTTAAATAACAGACTAGTTTCGGCAAACAGCCTTCCTCAGTGTAAGACAGTACAGTCAAGTTCCTTTTACTCATCCATTTAAATACACAGCATGAGCCAATAAAAAATTGAGCTCATGAATATTAATGAAATTAAAACATATTTCTTAGACTTAATGTTTTTCTCATACAAATATACAGTGGGTAACATATATGATAAAGTCAATCCTGAACAGAGAAGATGACAACTCAGAATAAATATATACATATAATTTGACCTGTTGTTAGTATAGTATAATATAACATATCTGTCTAGCCATATATATATATTTAAATTTATCTTTTTATTCTATACTTTAATCGCCACTGGCACTAGATATTGAACATAAATTCGTCAATACCACCAATGGTATTGTATATCGAGTACTTGTATTGAGATGGCTCAGACTCGCTGTATCAAAAAAGGGGGGTGCAGTTAGGCAAATTAGGTGATCAACATATCCTGAGTATATAACTATCACCAACAACGGTGAAAATTAAGAACCAAAAACACAAAAGCATAACCTCCAAAACTGGAAATGTGATGATGAATACGGGTAATTTCAAGTGATAAGTATAAGTGTGGTAAAAATGACATATATAGGTGCTAGTCAAAAAGACCAGCATATTCTGGGTAAATGTTGTTCATACAAACACTAAGATTTTCCACATGACAGTTAACTATACATAAACACCGCCCATATCATAGTTGGTGCTACAAAAAGGCCCATATGGCTCAGTGTTCAAAACTCTGATCTATACCGAACCAAAGTATATTTAGGTTCATTACTCACATATATAAAACCAGATGGTTTCTAAAGATGAATGTGAACCAAGGCTTAGTATCAGATTAGTCAACATTTATTGTTACAAGATAACCATATTCTCCTATAAGTGATCATTCAGTCCGGGATGAAATAGACCCCCCAATGTAGTAATCCAATATTTCTCTTTTTGATCCAGTAACCCATGCCAACCTTGTTTATTTGTTCTGTCTCCAGAAATACGATCAATAACCATGAAACTGAACTTGGCCTGAGGATGTTTCAGTGTATGTTGATAAAGGGCACTGGTCTCCTTATGGTTTTATATCACTGCGATGTTCATTCATTCTGAATCTCAGAGCTCTAGAGGTTTGTCCAACATAGAATGCCCCACAATAACAGGAGGCCAGGTACACCACCCAATCGCTACTGCAATTACCAAAGATCTTAATGTCAAATATTCTACTGGTATTACGACTGGTAAACTCCTTGGATTTAAGCATATGTGGGCAGGATCCACAATGGCCACAAGGAAATGAACCAATAAGTTCATCACCATGAAGTGTCAGTTGTTTATGAATAGTACCCCCACTTGCCATGTGTTTGAAATGTGACAAGTAGGAGCCTAGGGTTTTACCCGTTTATATGAAAAAGACATCGTGGTCCCAAAATACTTAGCAGCTTGTCATTAGCCAGTAGAATATTCCAATGTTTATTGATAATGTTTCTGATCATATTGATATTTCTGCCATAAGTTGTGATAAATCTGACACATGTACTGCGAGAAGATTGATTTTTGTTCTTAATCTGGTATTGTAATAAGTCATCCCTCTCTAGACTATTTGCTCTACTCTGGGCAGACACAATATCAAATCTATCATAACCCCTATTGGTAAACCTCTGACTGAGATCCCTGCTGGCCATTTGATATTCCTCTATGTTTGAACTAAGGCGTTTGATACGTATAAATTGAGATATGGGAATACTTCTGATGGTGTGACGGGTGTAAACTTGATGCATGTAACAAGGTGTTATATTGGTACTTGGAAAACCTTGGTGGACAAAGTATTATCTGGGTTCCTGTAAACCGTGGCGTCCAAAAAATTGATGGAGTTTTATCATAAATTCAAGTCCCCAGACATTGTCATTAAGATACTCAACAAATTCCTGCAAGTAACCCACATCAGCCCGCCACACCAAAGTAAAAGGAACTTGACTGTACTGTCTTGCACTGAGGAAGGCTGTTTGCCGAAACTAGTCTGTTATTTAAGTACTAAAATAAATATATTGGAACTCCGTGCTGCCTTGCTGGTCTATTTGGTGTTTCCTTTTGTAGAGTATCCACATCATTTGGGGATTCAGTAATTGCTCCCAGTTTGCAGTCATCTGCGAACTTTGTTAGCCTTAGTGTTGGCCTGTACTTAGAGAAGTAGATGCCAAACAACAGCGGTCCCCGGACTGAACCCTGAGGTACTCCACTTGTCACTTGTATGGAGCATTTGGAGTTGGCTACTTTTACAGTGTGGGTTCTGTCAGTAAGCCAGTTGGCAATCCATCGAGTGACGTAGGGATTAATGCTTAGCTTAGTAATATCTATGATTCCAGAGTGGGGGGTGGTGTCAAAGGCCTTGGCGAGGTCCAGATAGGCTGTGTGGACCACCTTACCCTCGTCCATGGCTCTGGAGACTGATTTGAAGAAGTCACTCAGGTTCGGGAAACAAGATCGGCCCTTTACGAACCCAAACTGGGTGGGGTCCAGTGTTTGAAGGCTGCCAATGTCTTTGTTTATAAGTTCCATGATAATACATTCCATGGCCTTGCAGATCAGACTCATCAGACTGATGGGGCAGTAGTTCCTGGGATCCGAGGTGGACCCCCCCCCTTTGTGGAGTGGGATAACTGTAGCTGTGCGCCACTCACTGGGCACGAAGCCTAGGTGAGGTCATTAATTAATCACTAAATTGGTTGCAAAAATACACTTATATATATATAAATCAAGGACTTCAAAAAGTGTTTTAAAACCATATGTAAAAAAAATTAAAAATATATACTACAAGAGCTCCGAATTAAAAGCCCAAAAAGAAATTATGTGTGTGTGTGTGTGTGTGTGTGTGTGTGTGTGTGTGTGTGTGTGTGTGTGTGTGTGTGTGTGTATATATATATATATATATATATATATATATATATATATATATATATATATAATTTATTATAATTTCAAGGCTTTTCTTTTTAATACTGGTAATAGTGAAAATTGTTCATTAAGGCCAGGGACATTCGTAGCGTTTAACCTTATGTTCCAGTGAAGTTCTCTTAAGTCTAGCTTGAACTCCCACCACCCACCTCTGGGACTCCTAGGTACTACTTCCAAAATTCCTAACTTAAAATTTGAAAAATCTTGGCATGCAAGTATGTGTTTATGCAGGGCATTATTAATATTATACCTGGAAATAGCATATAGATGTTTGTAAATTCTGGATTTTAATGCTCTTTCTGTTTTCCCTACATAGTAGTTCTTACAGGTTTGGCAAACAGCAATGTATACTATTCCTCTGGTGTTACAGTTCCCTTTCTGTAACGTAACTGGTCATGTTCTACCTTGAACCTGTGTGATGTCGCTATCTAAGATAAATGGACACTGCTTAAATGCACCACATCTAAATGTACCTACCGTCCCCATGGGGCATTGTGGGATATTTTGCTCAATGTAGAATTTCATACTTTTGCCTGTTTTGTGCACAAATTGCAGTCCTTGTCCCAACAAATTGAATATTTCTAAATAACAGCTAAAAATGTTCCAGTTTTTCCTAATTATGGATTTCAAAGTCCTTTCACCTTTGCCATAGGGGATAATCATGCTTAAACTGAATCTTGTACTGTGTGGAATAGAACTAGCATTAGTAGTGGCTACACCACTATAAAGAAGGGGTTTGTATTTAGTTCCCCACAAATGTATTATACCTTTGGTAGTTTCAGATAATATTTCATCTGGATACCCTCTACTTTTAAACATGTTAGTGATGCAGTCTACTTCATTCAAGAACAATTCTTCAGTGGAACACATTCTTGCGACCCTAATAAGTTGATCTTTGTATATATTTTTCTTGTATTGAAATGGATGACAACTATGGAAATCTAAATAGGCGTCGGAAAACGTAGGCTTTCTAAAAATGGTTGCTGTAAAAACAGCCTTATCCTTTGATGTTTACTGAATGTTGTGAAGTGAATTTAAAAAATGTAGAGATTTCATTAATATAATTAACAAACTCTTCGGCTCTTTCTTCATTACATTTCCAAACAATAAAAATATCGTCCAAATAATGAAAGTAACCAAACTAGTCATCCTTAAAGGGACTGGTAAAAATGTATTTCTTTTCCAAAGCAAAAAGAACTAAATTTGTGTATATAGGGGCACATGTAGCCCCCATCACAATGCCTTGAACTTGTTTGTAATGTTCACCTTCAAACAAAAAATAATTGTTAGAAATAATGAATGCCATAGTGGTCATAATAAAATTAATCATGCTATTACTAAAAGTGGTTAACTCTCTAATGGCCTCATAGAACAGTTCCAAATCTTCACAGTGTGGAATTGACGTGAACAAGTCAACCACATCCACTGTACCCAGAACTCCATTGACAGTATACCATTCATTTTTAAATTTAGACAAGAAATCCCAAGAATGTAAAGTAAATCTTTACTAACCTTCAGTCTACACTTCTCTCTTAACTTGAATCTACCTACAACAAAGTGTCTAGATTTGCTGCAAACTTGCTTTACAAATCTCACCACTGTCTTGCTTTCAAGTCACTACACCGGCTTGACTTACCTAACCATCTCAAATATATCCAACTTCTTACCATTCACTTCATTTTTAACAAACCACTTTCCTGTCCTAGTCTCTCTTCGCTAGTGTCCTATTACACTCCCACTCGATCTTTAAGGAGCTCTGATCAACATATTCTACAAATTTACAAACCTAACAAAAGTGTAGGCCAAAACATATATAGCTAGTCTCCAGCCATCCTCTGGAACAGGCTTTCCTTGACTCTTAAGACGCCTTTCCCAGACTCCTACTTTCATAATCTCTCTTAAACACTACCTTACCTACCTCACTACTTGCCCCTGTAACCTCCCCCCTTTAACCTAGTACTCTTCTTTGTCTCTTCACACCTCTCGCACCATCCCTTTATTTACTTATTATTTATCTGTTCTTCCCTCCCTATTTTCCTGTCAAACCTCCTCTTCCCCTCAGATCTTCTTGCCAACACTTACCTTTTACCTTATGACCTGCTCTTTCCTACCGAACTCTTTAACAGTAAGAATTTTTTAATTCTTTCTTCTGTCCTACACGTGTACAGTGTTTTTTCTGATTTAAAAATATGTATAAGTAGTGTGACACATTATTCTATAAACTGGCTGTCTGTTGTGTTGTATAAATCACATTATTGTGTGGCGCTTTTCTCCCCGGCCTCTGCTGAAAATGGACATGTATCCAGTCGGACTATCACGGTCAACAAATGTAAAATAAATAAATAATCAACATCCTTGATATAATTTTTCAGTATTCTATCAATGAAAACACTTAATGAAGGGAGGTTGTTGGATGGACTTGTGCACCTTTGGAGTACCGAAGGCCACAGGTGTAGTTGGATGTTGTGATGTCAAAAAAATTCAATAAGTCTTCAGAAATAGCTCTTTGAAATAAAGAATCTTCTAAAAGAAGTTGTATCTTTTTATGAGCTATTAAAACTTCATTACAAGAAACAACCTGATGTTTATCTGTATCTGAAAAAAATTTAGTAAGTTGATTGGCATAATCAATTATGTTGTTGTAAAGAACATCCCTGCCTCGCTAATCAGGCTTCATAATTCTTATTGAATTATCTTGTCTAAGCCTTTCCATCAATTGATATTCATCCCTATTAAAATTTGAATATTTTTTTGTTTTTAAGGTCCCAGTCAGTGCACTTTGTATATCACATTCACAGGCTTTTTCAAAGGCTTGAACTATAGGATTTAGTGAGGGGTTAAAACAACTCTTTTTCTTCACACCATAGACCGGAGTGCTAACTTCTTGTCCTTTAAATAAAATTTTAAAATTTAACTTCCTGGTGTATAATTTGAGCTCATTTCATAGAGGAGTTCGTTAAATATATTAATCAAATCTCTACATTTATCAAATTCACTTCACAACATTCAGTAAACAGTATGAATTTTTTAGATGTATTAATTTCGAAGGATAAGGCTGTTTTAACATCAACCATTTTTAGAAAGACTACTTTTTCCAACGTCTATTTAGATTTCCATAGTTGTCATCCATTTCAACATAAGAAAAATATATACAAAGTTCAACTTGTTAGGGCTGCAAGAATGTGTTCCACTGAAGAATTGTTCTTGAATGAAGTAGACTGCATCACTAACATGTTTAAAAGTAGAGGGTATCCAGATGAAATATTATCTGAAACTACCAAAGGTATAATACATTTGTGGGGAACTAAATACAAACCCCTTCTTTGTAGTGGTATAGCCACTACTAATGCTAGTTCTATTCCACACAGTACATGATTAAGTTTAAGAATGATTATCCCCTATGGCGAAGGTGAAAGGACTTTGAAATCAATAATTAGGAAAAACTGGAACATTTTTAGGTGTAATTTAGAAATATTCAATTTGCTGGGACAAGGCCCGCAATTTGTGCACAAAACAGGCAAAAATATCAAATTCTTATTTGAGCACAATATCCCACAATGCCCCATGCGGACGGTAGGTACATTTAGATGTGTGTCCATTTATCTTAGATAGCGACATCACACAGGTTCAAGGTAGAACATGACCAGTTGCATTACAGAAAGGGAACTGTAACACCAGAGGAATAGTATACATTGCTGTTTGTCAGACCTGTAAGAACTACTATGTAGGGAAAACAGAGCATTAAAATCCAGAGTTTACAAACATCTGTATGCTATTTCCAGGTGAAATATTAATAATGCCCTGTATAAATACATACTTACATGCCAGGATTTTTCATATTTTAAGTTCGGAATTTTGGAGGTAGTACCTAGAATTCCCAGAGGTGGGTGGTGGGAGCTCAATCTAGATTTAAGAGAACTTTACTAGATCATAAGGTTAAACGCTACTAATGTCCCTGGCCTTAATGAACAATTTTCATGATTACCAGTATTAAAAAGAAAAGCCTTGAAATTATAATTAATATATATTATTTATTTTTGGGCTTTTAAGACTGAGCTCTTGTAGATGTCCCAGAGCATTGATGGAGGGATGAAAGCGCTGCATTTTATGGTTTTGTTTGAATAAATTGTTTTTTTACAAATTTATTACGTACTGGATGTGGAGCTTACTGTAAAGTAATAATTTTTCACAAACACACTACTGTCTCCACTTTGCCTTTCTGCCACAGTTTTGTCAGAATCAACTCTTTCTGCTGGTAGGATTGCATCTTTACTAATTCAGGTCTTGACTAATTTTCATGACCATGTTTGGAGCATACACACAGTGTGCCCTTTTGATTAACAAATACAGTTGTGGAATACCAGTCCAGTTGCTTATTTGTGCTTTCGTAAAATTAAAGCAGTCTGTTCCTTCCAGTTTCTTTGGTGTAGCAGAACATTTCAGGTTTTCCCATGGGCTATGTCCTTTGATTCTACCGTTTTATGAAACCTCTTTTTTCTTGAGCAGTCTCATACTTAGCCAGCCTTTTCTTAATTTTGACGTCTGATCAGTGCATTTAAAAATCTGTTTAAATCTTCTATTTTTTTCCGGCGTTTTGTTATTTGAATTGATATACACCTTCAGTGTTTCATTTATTTTAATCACCTCTGAGAACATTTGACTTGATTTTTCCCCTCTGCATTACTGCAAGTCACATATTGCACCAAAGCTGAAGTTTGAACTACTTTTTGCTGAACAGCTGCAAGATTCTTCCCAGCCGGTGACTTCTCACCTCTTGTGGTTGATTTTCTTTCATATTCCCAAAATTTCTTCTTTGCTGGCATCCAGGCAATGCACTTACTAGCCAGTAACTGAAATTTTCCAAAATGTCAGATTCACTGGCTTTTTTTTCTGTTTGTTTTCACACTTGGAGAGGAGAAGTGAAGCTGTTACTTAGTGTGAAGTCCCCACATCTGCAGTCTTAACCTGAGTTCAGGAGCACTTCTGTATAAGTTGAAATCCTGTATCCCTTTTGTCATTCCCCTAAACTAAAAGAAAACTGGTGCTTCCAACTTTAGACCTATTACTATACTGTAGCCCTTTAGGGTGGCCATGATGGTGTAGCGGTTAGCGTTGCCGCCTCACAGCAAGAGGTTCTGTGGTTCGATTCTCAGCTGGGGTGCCTTCTGTGCGGAGTCTGCATGTCCTCCCTGTGGTCGTGTGTGTTTCCTCCGGGTGCTCCGGTTTCCTCCCACATCCCAAAGACATGCTGTAGGTGGATTGGACACTCTACATTGGCCCTAGGTGTGTATGCGTGCATGTGTGTGCCTTCTGTGGAAGGTTGGGCGCCGGGCTGGCAACTTGACACTGTAAAACTCCACTGCCAGTCATGAGTGGACAGGTGATCCGCTGTGGCGACCCCTAACCGGGAAAGGCCGAAAGAAGAAGCTATACTGTAGCCTTTTGTTAAAATCTTCACAAAACTCTTTTATAAACAGCTAATGGATATTGCCATATATGACCACCTGTCAAATGAACAACATGGACTTGGAAATAAATAAAATATACAAACAGTCATGTTCTCCATAATAAATCACATACATGAAGCAAAAGGAGAAGACAAGCTCACTGGTGTCTTATTCATAGACCTAAAAGGGCTTTTGAATCGGGTAATCATAAACTGTTGCTCAAAGCCTAAAATAACTTTGACATTGTTCAGATATTATCTACATGCTACAACTTCTTATGTAAAATTTGGCCATACTTTTCTCAGAAAATTGTATCTTTTCATCTGGAGTCCTGCAGGAATCCATTATTGGGCCTCTGCTTTTCTTACATTTAATAATTTCACACTTAACCAAATCTGAGCTGTACTTCATGTGCAGATGATGGAATTACTTTTGACGTACTGACTGAAGTAACTGTCGAGTATTTCTTAGATATGGGTTGTCACTGTTAGTCTGGCCAAGGTGCCAAAGCTTTAACTTAGGTCATATGTCTGATGTATGACTTCAGCCCATATGTGTTTGGGTATAAAGATGCAAGTATGAGCGTGGATCCCCAGACTGTCTTGCTTTTTGCCCAAACCCTAGTTGTGCATTTGTCAGACTGTTCATTGTTTTTTGTCATTCACTTATCCAGATAAGTGCCTCAGTTGAGAACCTCCGTTTCAATGTTACGGCATGCCAACTATCTTTTTTGTTTAGGCTGGGAATATGATCACAGATCTTGCTTTAACTGCCAATCATTTGTTCCAAAAACCCTTAGATTTAGACTTTCTTCTAATCTCAGCACCTTTCTCGAGACCCAGTGTCTTAAACTCTTGGCCCAGCTCAAGATGGCCGACTCCATGGGTCTACTTTGTTTCACTGAAAGCTCATTTCACCGAATTTCAGTTTACCCTGACCAAATCACTGAAAACTCATTTCACCGAATCTCATTTCACTCAAGTGAAGTACTGGCACTGTGTAGAGTACTGTAAGGCAAGTAAAAGGTGTATGCCCTTTTCTCTACTGTAGTGCGATCCTGGAGTTAGTATATATAGTTAGGGGGGTGTGGGGGATGTAGACCCCCACTTAGTTTGGTTTTATATTTTATTTCATTTAAATCTTCAAAACAATACATTTTAAACCATAGACATGAATACAAACAACACCAATGACTAACTCTTTCCAGAAGACAATATATACCTAAACTAAGTGGGGGGCTATGCCACCCACACACCCCCTAACTATATATACTAACTCCAGGATCGCACTACAGTGGGGAAAAGGGCATGTAACTTTTACTTGCCTTACAGTACTCTACACAGTACCAGTACTTCACTTCAGTGAAATGAGATTCGGTGAAATGAGTTTCCAATAATTTGAGCTTTCAGCAATTTGGTAAGGGTGAATTGAAATTCAGTGAAATGAGCTTTCAATGAAACAAAGTAGACCCAACTCCACATACTCTGACATCCTTGTACAGCTGAAGAAAAAACTTGAGACCTCAAACAGATCTGCAATCTAAAGTTTCTGAATCTAATGTACCCACCAGAGTTGCAGAACCTGCGGTATGTCAGGCTACTTCTCATTTGCCTGCTACAGAGATCCATTCAGAGGCTGGTATAGCTCCTGAGGCCTTGCAGACTGGCAGTATGTCCAATGAACCACATCTCATCATTTCAGAAGGACAGCATGGTGTGTCACAAATGTTACTTGGGGGAGATCTCAGGCTCTCTTGTAGAGGTCAGACATGGCTCTGAGCCTTTACGGCTCATCCAGTTGGACATCGCGCCTGATGAGATAAAACAAAATACTAAACATGTGACCTCTCCCTCAGCAGCTAGAGAGAAAGAGTGGATGGGTTTCTTTACAAGGCTTACTCAAGCTATGTCCTTCAAACTTCCCTCCTTTGGGTCTCCACAACCACATGCTACTCCTCTAAAACCTGCCCTGGTTTCCTCTTCCTCTGAGGAGCGGGATCGTGACTCTGAGTATTCTATGTATTGTTCCTCTGCTGCATTCTCCAGGGCAATTCTCTGCCAACACTTCATGTAATATATTGTATATTCTACATGAATTGCATTTTTAACAAACAGGGGTCAATTTTAGCATAGGCATATTGATGTATAGTGTCCGATATTTTGTATTTGTGTATTTTTTATTTTTTTCTTTACACTTAGTTTAACAGCCAAGTGTAACCGATTAATTAATTATTGATTGATTAATGAAAGCCTGTATATATTGTGTTAGCTCCAACACTCTGAAGAAGTCTACAGGACGAAACCTAGGTCAGTGTTGGAGTTGTTGTCGTGCCTACTGTAATAATAAACCTTTTGGTGGAACTTCGTGTCCTCGTGGAGTGGTATCTAGTTAAGTCTTGGTTATCTGGTTTGTCAATTCTCTGCCAATGATGGGGACTCTCTCTCGCCTGATTTCCCTATTGATGAAGCTTATTTTGGGGAGACTATACAGAACATGATGAAACACTTTCGCAATCCATGCAGATGTTCAGAAGAAGTATTGCACCCTCTTGGAGATAAGTACTCCTGACCCTTCCCCTGTCCCACCCATTCTTGAGGCTTTCCAGGATGCTTTTCAGTCCACCTCTTCTGTACCCAATTCTCAACCACCAGCTTTTAAGAGATCAGACAGGATGTTCATCGTGTTTCACTGTTGCAGTCATTACACTTGGGTTATCCTGCTGGCAGGCTACCCACAGTCGGCCTGAATTCCATAGTCTTGGTCTGGTGTCTGTTGCTGTCGCCTCTTCTCTGACATCAGTGCGCCAGGGGTATAAAAGATGCAGCTGATGCCATTTTCCCCAGTCTTTCTTCCTGCGAGGTTCCTGAAGCAAAAGCAGTTTGCAAGTGCCGGTTGGCCGACTCCTGAGATTTATGAAATTGAATTTCAGATCCGAAGTCTTCTATAAAGCTAAGTACCCCGTTGGAGAAACTTTTTTGTTGTTCCAGTCCAATATCAGAAAAAGTTAACAATTGTATTTCTTGTGGGAAGCAAATACCTCATAAGGATTTTCACTCTTACTGTATTCCTTGCTTAGGCCCTGACCACGACATTGCTAGTTGTCGGTTTTGCGCTAGATTTAACCAACGCACTAAGCGTCGGTACGATTTTGCTTTTCATTTCTTTGGCAGAAAGTTTAACTACATAATGCCGTCGGATCAGCCGATGACTGGAGTTCATAAAAAGCACAAGGAAAAAGAAAAGGACAGGCATCCGAGGTCCAAAACCGATGATGAAGCCTTCTTGGCCAATCGCCGGTTCTCAGTGAGACGCTTTCGCAGCCCCTGACACCCGCTACCTCAGAACCACAGGCCGCCTCCGACTCCCACATAGAGACAGCTAGGCCTCTGGATACTCAGGGTATTGGGCCTTCGGAAACTAATCCCTCGGATGGGTCCGGAGCCACTGAGCAGGCATCGGCTTCTGAGGGTGTTTTCAGACCTACACAGCTTTATATCAAGCCAACTTCAGCATCAAAGACTAAAACAGTTTTAAAGATAAAAAAAAAAAAGTACAGCACTCTCCAGGACAGACTTCCATGCCTAAGAAACAGATGCTCAAAATGGCCGAAGACCAGGGGCTCCCTATCCTGATGAGGCCTAGGCAAGACACTGAAAATGATTCCTCTGATGAGGTTTCCATTTTCTCTGACTCCTCTTCAGAACAGGGATACACTATTCCTCCATCTGAGGATTCTGATGCTGAAGAATCTATTCCTTCAGCTTCTCTTCCTGAGGATTACTCATTTGTGGGAAACCTTGCATACCATGAGGGAGCATTTCCACTTGGAGAGCCAAAATCATTCTGATTCTAAGAAAAGGCTTAGAGACTTTCTTTTACTACCTCAGCACAGACCTCTGGCTATTCCTCCTGTTCTAGACATTGTAGATGATGTGTTTTCAGAATCCGGCCTGTCTCCCTACTCTCTACCTCCTGCCCCTGTTTAACCAGACAGATACTACAGGGTTCCAGATTCTCATACATTTCTGTATAAAAACCCTGCAGCTGACCCAGAAACTGTTTCACAGGGTCCCAAAGGGGTCAAGGCTGCTACTGCAAAAAAAGTGTCCCCTCAGATAGAGATTCTAGGGCACTGGACAGATGGGGGAAAAAGTTTACACTTCTGCTACCTTGGCTGTAAGGGCTTTAAATTGTCAATTTCATATGCTTAAATATCAGCAATATTTAATGTCTCTGTTAAAACAGAAACTGTTGATAAATTCTGAATGTGCTGAGAACAAGGAATTGCAGGATTTATTGCATGCAGCTGAACAAGTGGGAAAACATACTTTGCAATGTGGTTATGATTAACTGGAGGCCTCTTGCAGGGCCGCTGTAACAGGCTCTGTCATTAGAAGGCATGCTTGGTTAAAGGATCATGTTAAAGCAAAATTATTGGATGCTCCATTACAGCATGATACTTTGTTTGGTGTTAAGGCAGAAGAGGTGTTAAAGAAAATGGAGGATAAAGCTAAATCTATGCAGACAGTGAAGGATTTCTTACAGGTGCAGCCACCCAGATTTAGCAGGAACTGGCCTTCTAAAAATTGGTCCTTTCCCATGTCAGGCCACAAAGAGGCAGATACAGATGCCCTAGAGGCAGACAACAGCCCCAGGGCTCATACAGTCGCAAACAGTGGGGTGCTTCTACTTCCGAAAGCGGAGAAGACAAAACACAGCCATATAGGAGACAGTCCCAATGACTTCCCTCTGCCAGTGCCAAACATTTATCTTTTGGCAGCACCCTTGGGGGGAAAGCTAGCACTTTTTTCACAAAATTGGCACATGATTACCCAGTACAAATGAGTCTTAAATATAGTCTCTCAGGGCTACAGGTTCCACTTTCACACAATTCCAAAGGCAAAAGGTATGCCAGACCTGCCACACAATCAATGGGCAGAGGCACAAAACCAAGTTTCATCTCTCATGGACATGAGGGCTATTCAGCCAGTGCCACGACAAGAGCAGGGGCAAGGATTTTACTCAAGACTTTTCTTAGTACCAAGAAAGGACAAAGCATGGAGACCGATTCTGGACCGGTCTGTTCTAAATACTTTTCTGGACGTTCCGAAATTCAAAATGTTGATCCTGCAGCAGCTTCTGCTCATGCTGGGCAAAACGGCTTGGCTTGTAAGTTTGGACCCCAAAGAGGCATACCTGCTTGTCCCAGTCAGACAATCTTGCAGAAGATACCTCAGATTCATAGCTGGCTCAATGCACTACCAATTCTCTGCACTGCCCTTTGGCTTATCTACTGCACCCAGGGTCTTCACAAAATGCCTGGCACCAGTAATTGCATTTTGCAGACAAAGAGGAATTCAAATATATCCCTACATGGTCGACTGCCTTATTCAAGCAGAGGCCAAACACATTCTACTAAAGTATCTGTTTTTTGTAAAAAGTTTACTAATTTGTCTAGGGTACACAGTAAACGAAAAGAAATCAAAACTGGTACTCTCTCAAGAGATAATATTCCTGGGTGCAAGTTTAAATACAACTGCCCAGATGGCTTATCTCACACCAGACAAAGGCAACTGTCTTCTTACTTCGAAAACATGGCAACAAAGACCCAGTTGTCTGCAAGAAAAATTCTGCAGGCTCTGGGCTACATGGCCTCCTGCATTCTGCTAATTCCATATGCGAGACTGCATATGAGAAAACTACAATGGTACCTAAAGTGTTTGGACTCAACATTGCCACAGCCTGGAATCATTAATTTCACTCATTCCCTGCCTGCAACAGGAGTTTCGATGGTGGGCTTAGGCCTGTCACCACAACAAGGGACAGCCATTCACTTTACCCACAGCCAGGCAAACACTAACAACAGATGCATCAGATTATGCCTGGGGGGCCCAAATGGCAGGAAAATGTATTCAGGGCACATGGCTCCCAAGCCAAAGGCATCTACACATCAATCAAAAAGAGATGCTAGCTGTACAAAATGCCCTGACAGCCTTCAAGGACCTACTTCATCCATGACAGCTGCTGATAAAGACGGACAACACCACAGTCATGTGGTACATAAACAAGCAGGGGGGGCACACATTCCTACCCCCTCAGCAGACCAGCCATGATTTTGTGGAACACAGCATTGACTTAAGTACACCTGCAAGCACAATTCCTGCCAGGAAAAACCAATGCTCTGGCAGATGAACTAAGCAGAAACCTCATGGACCCTCACGAGTGGAAACTAGATCCACAAATCTTCAGCATGATAACAAGGAAATGGGGGCGGCCAGACATAGATCTTTTTGCCTCCCCCCACAATTGCCAACTTCAGAGATTCTGCACAAGGACCTATCACAAACAAGCATGGAAAGTGGATGCTCTGTCATTCAGCTGGAACAACCTTACAGTATATGCCTTTCCTCCACTGCCTCTCCTCCCCAAGGTATTCCTAAAGGTCAGACAAGACAAGCCACAAATGATTCTGATTGCCCCGGATTGGCCCCGCCAACACTGGTACCCAATCCTAAGGAGCTTGTCCCAAGGCCCAGCCAGGACATTGCCTCAAATTCCTCATTTACTGACCCAACAAAACAATCAGATCCTGCACAGCCAACTCAGAACTCTAAATCTAGCTGCATGGCGGATACTATAACCATTCAGAATACACCTCTCTCTAAAGCGGTTATGGATGTCATTTTGGAGGCCAGGAGGCCCAGCACCAGAAAATCTTATGCAGAAAAATGGAAGAGATTCTGTGCTTGGAACCAGGCACAAGGAATTGACACGCTTGTCCCAAATATTCCTCAGATTTTACAGTACTTAACTGAGATGCTGGACAAAGGCCTACCTTCTCATCAATTAAGATCCATGCCTCTGCCATTTCAGCTCATTACAATACAGACCCGTGTATTTTTTCATATCCATTGCTTAGGCAGTTCCTTGGGGGGGCCAAAAACATAAGACCTCCAAGAAGAGCACCAATACCTGCATGGGACCTCAATTTTGTCTTGGAAAAATTCACACTGCCTCCTTTTGAGCCAGCCAATACAGCTGATATAAAATTCTTATCATGGAAAACAGCTCTGCTCCTAGGAATAACTTCAGCAAGAAGAGTCTGAGTTACAGGCTGTGGAACCTTTTAATGTTAAATTGTCTATCTCACCTTCATTCTTGCTGGATGGGTTCGGAGCCAATCCTCGGATCCGACTCGGCCAATACTAAAGCTCGAGAGCTAATTCCACCGGCTTGAGGCTCCCCTATATCCCACAATGCTAGGCGGTAACTACCCAGATCTCGTTTGCCGCTTAGCTGACGAGGTGCTTTTCTACCGGCTCTGGCAGGTTAGTGGAAAATTATTTCTATTTTCACAAATCTTTCGACCCCTATTACTTACCTTAAACTTTTAGTTTTAATTCTCTATTTCCTTGGATCGACACCCCTTTTGCCCATAATCCCTTCCTTTATTCCCCTTTAACTTTAGGCCTTAGGCCCCTTCCCCTCCTCCTCCTAGTCCTTTAGTGTGACTGGAAATTAATATTTTCTTAAAGGCCTGTGTGTGTGTGTGTGTGTGTGTGTGTGAGTGTTTTCTTACTTAGGCCTTTAGTATGTCTAAGGACTCCAAGGTCTCGGGCTTCAAGAAGTGTGACTCGTACTGTCAGAAAATGTCTCTGACAGACGGTCACACTTCTTGTGTGTATTGCCTGGGACCTTTGCACCTGCAGGACTCATGTGCTGTGTGCCATGGTTTCAGCCCTAGAGTCCTGCAGGAACGCAAAAATAAATTGATTTTGCGTGGCTTATTAAAGCCCGAAGGCCCCCCGACCCAGTCTGTGTCGGGGAAGCCTTCTAAGACTTCCAGACAGTCTGCTCCGGCTTCAGAGCCATCCTCTGGAAGCATCAAAACTGCTTTGACATCGGCTCCGGCTGGAGCCAATGTTTCCAAGCCTCATACTGTTACCTCGGCTCCGGCCAGAGCCGAGGCTGATAAGACTCAGTTGGCTCCGATACTCTTATTGGAGCAATCTTCGAGGAAGAGGTCTAGGTCCCCCTCCATCGGCTCTGTTCACTCGGCACCAGGATCCCCTCTTCTTTCGGAACGGAGCCATAGATCGCATTCCTCACAGTCTTCCAGGCTATCTGACCACGATTTGCAAAGGGTAGTGAGTAGACTTCTCAAGTCCGAGGCACTGGCCCAAATGCTGCATAGCCCGACTCAACAGTCAGCGGCTATTTCTGTCCCTCAATGTGTTCCTCCTCCGACTCCTTTGAGCTCGGAGCCGGCGCTCATCAGAGCCATGACTGTCGGTGCATCGGATCTGATACCTTCCCTTTCGGCTCCGTCGTCTGCTCCGATCTCCTCTTTGGAGGGATCTCGGTGCCGAGCTTCCCTCGTCGGCTCTGAGGGGGTGAGTGGCATCGGACCCTTGTCCGACCCCGCTCTCCCTCTCGGGGCTTCGGCGCTGGTGAGTTCGGCTCCGACATCGGCCTCGGAGCCGTCCCTGTCGGTGCCGGGGGGGGTCCTTGTCTCTTCGGAGTGGGGACCTCCGGCCTTGCCCGATAGGGGTGCCTTCGAGGTCATGCGGAGCGTGCTAGAACCAGTGTCTGCCCCACAGTCTGCTCCGTCAGCCCCTCCATCTTCAGTGCCTGCGGGGATTTCTACCCACCCCCTTGCATCAGACCGCAGAGAGCCAACTCCTCAAGTTTCCCCATTGGGAATTTCCTCCTCTTCAGAGGCCTCTCCTAACCCGGTAGGAGAACCCCCTAGGAAGAGGCAGTGCAAGAGGAAGCACATTGACTCCCCTGAGTTTATCACCTCTGACACTGACTTAGAGGAATCTGAAGGTTCCCCTCGATCCTCCTCTGAGGATGTCTCCTTTGCTGACATCCTTGAGATCCTGAAACAGAGGGGGAACTGGCCAGCCCTTAACCCTTCAGAGGATGAGTCAGTGTACCTTGAGGCGTTCGGCTCTCGCCCTTCTACCTCCTGGGTGTCCCCTCCCTTTGACCCTCTTATGGAAGTGGTGGCAAGGAAGGCCTGGACGGCTCCTGATTCAGTGGAACCCACCCCGAGGAGACCGTCAAAGTTTATTACTGCCCCTAAAGATAAAGATTTTTTATCTAAAGGTGTCCCCGTCGATGCCATGGTGGTGGCCATGGCCACTAAGAAGGAGTTAGCCGATCCTTCGGTACCTGTCCATCCTCCTAATAAGGAATCTAGGACCATGGACAGGTATGGTAAGCGGATGTTCTCATCAGCAACCTTTTCAATGTGGTCGCTGAACTACTTATGTCACTTCACTCGTCTCCAGAGAGATTTACTCAAGGATATGACTGAAGCGTTAAAGGATCCAACAGCTGAGGGGTTCCAAGACAGAATGAACTCCCAGTTGGCAACCCTGAACTCCATCGTTAACTCCTCCATGCGGCTTATCTCATATGCTGCGGATGGGGTGAATAGAGCCGCAGGCACAGGCGTTGCCTTATGACGTCATGCCTGGATGCGGCTGTGCAACTTTGCGGACCCTTTCAAGGCATCCTTCACCAATTCCCCCTTTGATGGATCATCCTTGTTTGGTCCTCAGGTGAAGGATACATTGACTAGGTGCGAG
The DNA here is from genome assembly GCF_019279795.1 of Protopterus annectens. NCBI lineage: Eukaryota > Metazoa > Chordata > Ceratodontiformes > Protopteridae > Protopterus > Protopterus annectens. The sequence goes on along the minus strand of NC_056741.1, from coordinate 827,639,075 downwards.
GTGGAAGGTAAGACACTCTCTGCCGTGGGAGTCCATTTTTCTACCCCTTCTAGGCCTTATCCCAAAGGTCAGAGGGGAGGAAAAATGTGGTTCTGCAAACAAACCCAGGGAGTTTCATCTGACGCACAAGGTCGATTCCCCTCTAGAGGCAGAGGGGGGAATAACAATAGACGCCGCCCTAGAGGCAGAGGAGGTCCGCAAAACCAGGGTAGCAGAGAAACCTTCTCTGATAAACCCTTTCAGCATCCCTGAGGAGCTGCCCGGCTGTCCACCTTCGGAGGCAGTCGGGGGAAGATTATCCCTGTACCCAAAAGCCTGGCTTTCCCTTACACAAGACAAATGGGTACAGTCGATCATATCCAAGGGTTACAAAATTCCCCTTATTCACATTCCATCCCAACCCAAAGGATCCCTTCCAGACGGTTCCACCCAGTCTAAGGTAAGAAACAGCACTAGAAATTTCAAAGCTGCTATCAAAAAGAGCTATCCAGTCAGTCCCGGCAGACCAGCAAGGATCCGGAATCTACTCCAAATTCTTTTTGGTACCAAAAAAAACAGGGGACTGGAGACCCATACTGGATCTCAGCAACTTAAACAAGTATGTCAGAAAAACAAAATTCCAGATGGTCACGCTACAGTCCATTCTTGGGTCAGGACAATTGGATGTGCTCGATAGATCTTCAGGATGCGTACTACCATATCAGGATGAACAGATGCTCTAGGAGATTTCTCCGCTTCAGGCTGGGAGCCAGTCACTACCAGTTCAGAGCCCTGCCCTTTGGTCTCACTACAGCCCCCCGAGTGTTTACCAAATGCATGGCAGTGGTCGCGGCTCACTTGAGACGTCAAGGATTCCAGGTGTTTCCATATTTTGACGACTGGCTCCTTACTGCCACCACCAGACATCAACTTCTTCTATCCAGAGACTTCACTATCCAAACTTGCCAAGCTCTAGGCATTTCAATAAATTTCGAAAAATCTGCCTTGTCGCCTTGTCAATCTATTACCTTTATAGGCGCCACATTAAACGCACTCAATCTCTCAGCCAGACTTACAGAACAAAGAGTGTCAGACATCCGCAAGCAAGTTTTCCTTCTCTTGCAATGCAACAAAGTCAAAGCCAGACTAGTTTTGAAGGTATTAGGACTCATGGCAGCAGCTATCCCCCTTCTCCCCTTAGCTCGCCTCCACATGAGGATCCTCCAATGGATGCTGTTTACACAATGGTCCTTCCAACAGCTCCCGATGTCCCACACCATATTGATAACTCAATCATGCAAGAATCAACTGTCTTGGTGGATCACATCACCTCAGGTTCACCAAGGAAGACCCTTCACTCACCCCCCCCCCCAGTCACCACGTTGACAACAGACGCCTCCCTGATCGGGTGGGGGGGCATTATCAGGGCAGGACAGTCCAGGGCATGTGGCAACCTTTCGAGTGCCACTTGCACATAAATGTCTTAGAGATGAGAGCAGTGCTTTTAGCATTGCAAGCCCTTCATGACTCTCTTCCCCCAGGGACTATTGCAATTCAGACGGACAACATGTCCGTAGTGTGGTACATCAACAAACAAGGCGGAACCAGATCATACCCCTTATGTCGAGAGGCACTCAGACTTTGGCAATGGGCGATCTCTTCTCAGCGTTTTCTGGTAGCAACGCACATTCCCAGGAAGTCCAGCGTGATTGCAGACAAGTTGAGCAGGGCAATTCTCATGCCCCATGAGTGTTCTCTGAAGAAATCAGTACTGGAAGAAGTATTCCAAAGATGGGGCCAGCCTTGCTGCGATCTTTTTGCTACTCCCCAAAACAACAAGTGTCACGACTTCTTCACTCTCTTCCCATTACCAGGCCATTCCACCAGAGACGCTCTAGTCCACGATTGGCCCCGGGGACTTCTGTATGCTTTTCCCCCTTTTCCACTGATAACTCAACTAATTCAGAAAGCCATTGCCTTGAGAGTGACAATGATCCTCATTGCCCCTTACTGGCCTCGACAGATATGGTTTCCGTTTCTTCATCGTTACCTTTTGGAGCAGCCTTGGCATCTGGACCCAGTGCCAGATCTGTTGACCCACCAATCAGGCCAGCTGCACCAATCTCTTCATTCTCTCAACCTCACAGCATGATTTCTCCGATTCCGACCTTAGCCAGGCTTTCCTTAATATCTCGCTCGGTCCGAGATATCTTGATAGCCTCTCATAAATCTTCTACCCGGAAGATTTATAATAGCAAATGGAAACACTTCTCCTTTTGGGCAACATCAAAAAATTTAGATCCCTTCACTGCACCTATCCAGTCTATTCTAGACTTTCTAGCAGAACTCTTTCATTTAGGCTCTTCTTCATCTACCATTAGAGTTCAACTGGCTGCTATATCTAATTATCATGTAGGTGTCTCGGAGTCTAGCATCATGGCTTTGCAAAGCCTTTTTAAGGGGCATTTTTCTTCTCAAACCTCCAATCAAAGATCCCCCGCCTCAATGGGACTTGAACTTGGTTCTGGCATCCTTAATCCTTCCCCCTTTCGAACCAGCGGCTTCATGTTCTCTGAAGTTGCTTTCATGGAAGACACTTTTTCTGGTAGCCATAACTTCAGCGAGAAGGGTATCTGAACTCCATGCTCTGTGCAGTCGTCCTCCTTACTTAGTGTTTCACAAAGATAGGGTATCCTTCCGTACTAATCCATCCTTTTTACCTAAGGTTTCCTCTCAAACAAGCCTAAACCAAATGATTGATCTCCCCATCTTTTTCCCTAACTATTCCAACAGGTCGGAACAAAAGCTACATTTTCTGGATGTTCACCGCCAACTTAGATATTATTTAGACAGGACTAAACAATTCAGGAAATCTGATCAGCTTTTTCTGTCATATGCGGAAGGGAAGTTGGGCCTTTCATTTACTAAAGTATCCCTTTCAAGATGGCTCACCTCTACAATTACCTTCATCTATGAGATCAGACATCAAAAGCTACCTTCAAGACCTAGAGCTCATTCAACTAGGGCATTAGCTACATCCGTAGCTTTTCAGGATAGGCTGCCAATAGATTCCATTTGTGCAGCAGCCACCTGGGCTTCTACTCATACCTTCATTTCACATTACAAATTGGACATGGTCTCCAGAAACCGTGCCAACTTTGGTTCCACTGTTCTCAAGAGTCTGTTCCGATAGGCCACCCGGGATAAGGTGCTAGGGACGCGTTCCCATCCAGCAAGAATGAAGGCGAGATAGACAACTTAACATTAAGAAGTAATGTACCTACCATAACGTTCCATGTTAGTTGTCTTCTTCTCGCCTTCTTTCTTGCGTCCCACCCTCCTAACCCCAAGCCTGGACAGACCGATAGTTCATTTTGTGATCTTCCTCTGGAGGTTGTCATTCCCACACTTTCTACCACCTCTATTTTCCCTTTTGTTAGGTCTGGGATACCTTACACTCAGGTTTATATAGAGGTGGGTTACCCTTCTCCATACTATGGAGACTAGAATTGCTTGGTCTAGCTATCAAACGAGATCTGGGTAGTTACCGCCTAGCATTGTGGGATATAGGGGAGCCTCGAGCCGGTGGAATTAGCTCTCGAGCTTTAGTATTGGCCCCGAACCCATCCAGCAAGAAAGAAGGCGAGAAGAAGACAACTAACATGGAACGTTATGGTAGGTACATAACTTCTTATTATCTTCCATCCGGACAGGGTTTCTCTAATGACAAACCCAATATTTATGCCTAAGATAGTGTCCAGTGTGGCTCTTAACCAAACCATTCATTTGCCTACTTTTTACCTAAACCCGCAGAATAAAGGGGAGAGACTTCTGCATTCTTTGGACATACACAGACAGCTACGCTTCTACTTGGAGAAAACTAAATCTTTCAGAAAGACTGAACAACTTTTAGTGGCATATGCTGCAGGATCACAAGGAAAGGCTATCTCTAAGCAGACTATTTCAAAATGGATAGGACACTGTATTCGTTTCTGCTATTCACAACATGGTAAATCAGTGCCTAAGGGCATTAGACCACATTCTACCAGGGCAGCAGCCACCTCAGCAGCCTTCCTCAGAGGAGTACTAACCAAGGATATTTTGGAGGTTGCAACTTGGACTTAAGTGCACACTTTTACTAAGCACTACCACTTGCCTCTTTACTCTAAATCCAGAGCAGGCTTTGCCACTGCAGTCTTGCAGGGCCTTATAGCCTCTCCTAATTCTATTTAGACGCAGCCGCTCAACCTCAGCTTTGGGATTCAACCCAAGTGTAATGACTGCAACAGTGAATCACGATGAACATAGTACAGTTGTGTACCTACCATAAATGTAGATGTTCGAGTGTATTCATTGTTGCAGTCTAGGTTACCCACCCACCATCCCCCTTTTCTTTGCTGGGACTTATCTGTACTTCTCTATCGTATATAACCTATGTGGTGTATTTGCTTGTAGATGAAGGTATTGTTTATTTTAGTGCATGCTTTTATTAGCAATGTTTTTTAGCCTACCCTTTTGGGGGCACCTGACATCTGGGGCAAGAAAAACTGAAGAAAATGGCATCTGCTGCATCTTTTATACCCCTGGTGCACTGACGTCAGGGAAGAGGCGACAGCAATGGACGCCGGACCAAGACTTTGGAATTCAGGCCGACTGCGGGTAGCCTGCCAGCAGGATAACCCAAGTGTAATGACTGCAACAGTGAATACACTCGAACATCTACATTTATGATAGGTACACAACTGTACTTTTTACAGGGTCCTTGATGAGTTTGAATGTCATTATAAGAACCCATTGCAGACCCCTCTGCAGTCTTCTGATAAGCCCTTTAAACTTCTGTCCAATGCTAACACTGTACCTACTAGCAAAGCTAATAAGACTATGGATAGATGGGGGAAGGTTTACACCCTACTACCCTTCCCTTTAGAGCTATGAAGTACCATACTGAAATGATGGTGTATTTGATCGCCGTTCTTAACTCCTTAAACAAAGTTGTCTTGGAACCTCCTACAGCCAGATTCTAAGCATCAAATGCAGCGCTTACTTTCACAGTCCACTCAGATTGCCAGACACCGCATTAAGTGCAGTTGTAATGCTGTGGATACGTCTTGTAGGGCAGCTGCCACTGGATCTGTTATCTGCAGATATGCATAGGTTCACAGTCCGCCTGTACCTGAAGATTTAAAATAAAACGTTATATATTCACCTTTGGACAAAGAATTAACTGTTTGGCCTTCAGGTAGCCAATCTAATTAAAACTCTCCAAGACCAAGGTAAGACCATCAACAACTGCAGACCAATTCTACTATCCTCAGTTTCTAAATACCATAGGAACTACCCAGCTTAAGTCTATCCCCTACATTAGAAGGGGTCATAGCACAGTGCAAAAACAAAGGAAAATCCCCTAGGAAAAGATACTATGAAAAATCCCGTAGGGAACCTCCAAATGAGAGGCCACCCTTTGGAAGCCAAAACCTGTGACTACCCTTGCAGCATTCCATCCCTCCATCCTTAGCTCCATTGCCTCTCTTTTCAAAGGCTGCTACCCTTACTGGCCAGATGGGAAGTTATCAGAGACACATGGGTCTACTCCATCATCAGGGTTGGCTATGTCATAAGGCATTCCCCTGTTTGAAAGGCATGCCTCTACCCCCTCAGTCAAATATCCCTTCTGACTCCCATTATTCAAGACGTCTTGAATCAGGGTACAATTGAGCAAGCCCCAAAGGAACTCATGGGAAAATGGTTTTATTCCAGGATTTTTCTAGTCCCAAGAAAAGAAGGGCAGTGGAGACCCATCCTAGACCTGTCTATCCTGAACATTTTACCTGAAGGTACCATCTTTCAGAATACTCTCTCTTACCTTTTATCCTCCCACAGGCTTAGTGTCATTAGATCTGAAGAACTCCTACTTGCATGTTCCCATTCACCCCCCTTTGCAGGAGATTCCTCAGGCTTTTCTCTGACACTTTGTATTTTCTGTTTACTGCTCTTTTTTTTTTTGGTCTTTCCACAGTCCAGAGAGTGTTTACAAAGTGCCTAGCACCAGTTGTAGCTTTGTCACACTGAAGGAGTTCAAAATTTCCCCCTACCTGGATGACCTTCTGATCCAGGCACTTTCCCTAGATGTTCTTCAGTATCTTCAGTTCACCATCCATCTTCTGACAGGTCTGGGCTTTACTGTAAACTACAAAAAAAAAAAAAAAAAAACATGGTTCCTACTCAGGACATTGTGTTTCTGGGATGCAGACTGGAGACACAGAAAATGCATTTCTTCCTGCCCCAGAAGAAGGTTCTCAGTTTGTCCAGTTACTACTGAGTCCTCTCATCCACAACCCATTCCTCCACATGGGAGATGCTATGGACTTTGGTATTCATTCAAAACCACAACGGCCACAGGTCCAAAAAAATCACAGTTTAGTAAAACTTAGCGCCTCAGCAAAGAAGCCTTCCAAGAATAAAATACGTTACTTACAACAAAGCTTAAATAGCTACAAATACCACAATTAAACAATAAAAAAACAGTTAAACAATTATTCAGTTACTAGCACTAAATTACATTCCTTCAATTACATTCCTTATTGAGCCCTAAGGGCTCTAAAGTGCTGTATTTCAAGATGAAAATAGTTTCTTTATGCTTTCCTCACCCTTTTCCAAAACATAACCTTGTAAATATTCAGGATTAGAATTGTGCAGGGATAAAAAATGCCCACCCAAAGAGCTATCCCATTTTTTATATCCCCGACATGCTCTTGCAAGCGCACCTTTAAACTTCTTGATGTTTCCCCAATATAATATAAGTTACAGGTGCACCTAAGAGCATATACGATTCCCTCAGTACTACATGTATATGTGCCATTAGACACAAACCTAACATTATTAATAAATGAGAGGAAACCAACTGTTTACAAATTGCTTTGGCCGGCTAAGAACTAGTTGTATTCAACTGGACGTATAAGAGAATTTAAGTACCTTTATCTGCACTTTTTTTTCAAAAAATACAGTATTTAAATTGATTTTAATTGTGTTGCAGGAATATTAACTGAACTGGAAGTTAGTCAGTGTTTGCTGAATTTTGTTATTTGCTAGTAATTACAGGTGTGGGGGTAGCCACATTCTTTGATTTCCTGTTCTTGCCTATTTAAGTGGTACAGTGTGAAATATTTTCTGCTTAAAAACTTCAGCTTTGGCCGGCTAAGAACTAGCTGTATTCAACTGGACATATAAGAGAATTTAAGTACCTTTATCTGCACTTTTTTTTCTAAAAATACAGCATTTAAATTGATTTTAACTGTGTTGCAGGAATATTAACTGAACTGGAAGTTAGTCAGTGTTTGCTGAATTTTGTTATTTGCTAGTAATTACAGGTGTGGGGGTAGCCACATTCTTTGATTTCCTGTCCTTGCCTATTTAAGTGGTACAGTGTGAAATATTTTCTGCTTAAAAACCTCAGCTTTGGCCGGCTAAGAACTAGCTGTATTCAACTGGACATATAAGAGAATTTAAGTACCTAAAGCAATTATATAAGTCAGCACTAAAAATTAAAAGCACTACACCCTCACTCCCCACTGGCCCTTGTTTTCAGTTATAAAGGAATTCCCAATATTATTCTAGCATGTCCAAAGGTCAGTTGTTAATCTCCTCTCCGGTCCAGCTGGTGAATCTGGAAATCTTGAGGCAATGTTACAACTGCCTCATGTACACAGACAACCCTCTCCTCCTCCCAACAAATTCCAACACATGTGAGAGATGCAACCATATAGCCAAACTGGAGGCTAAGCTCTCTCAACTCAGTACTGGCATAACCAGTCAGGAGGAGAAGGAAACCACAATCACTACAATTCCAGTCTCACATAGACCTACCACGACAGCAAACCAAACATATAATCACACAAAAACATACTCGGAGGCTCTAAATAAAGATCTGCCTAAGCAGCAGAGACCTCCAAAGCAGGCACCCAAGCAACCGCTACCCCAAAACAAAACACGTGCAACACATATCTCACAAAGCCAGTGTGCCGAACAGTCACAGCCCTTAAGACTAAACAACACACTTGATACACTTGTAATAGGTGACTCTTATCATCAGGCACACTGACGTCCCGCTCACCAGGCTGAACAAGGAGAGGGTCACGGTGAGCAGCCTGTCGGGCGCTAGGATCCGCCACATAACACAAGCACTCAGGTCACTCCAAGGCAAGTACAAATATGACTTAAGTCATTGTCCATGCTGGTGTGAATGACCTGAGATGTACCTCACTGGACTACATGAAAAGTGACATAGAGGAGCTCTCTGAGCATGTAGCCCAGGCCGGTATGACCCTGACCTTGAGTAGCATCTTACCCTCACCAAGAATGATGCCACAATATGAAGACAAGATGATCAATTTCAACAATTGGCTTAAGTACTGGTGTCATTCAAAGGGGATCCAATGCCTGTCAGCTTGGGATGATATGCTCGACAAGCCACGATGCTTCGCTAGGGACAGCTTGCACCTGTCACCCCTGGGCTTTCGGATATTGGCAAAGGCTCTTGCTACCCCCATAGTGCCTTTTTAGGCAAGGCTCAAAAGACAAACCCACCTCCATAGGTATCACAAGGAATAAGAAACTAAGAGTAATGCTACTCAATGCCAGAAGTCTAAACCTCAAGATGCACACACTCGAAACTCTCCTTAGCATGGAGAACATCGATATCTGTGCAGTAACAGAAACCTGGTTCAGGGCTCCCAAGAGCACCCCAGCACTACCAGGTTATACCTCATATCATGCTTTTCGCCCCCAAAACTTGGACCGAACCACAAAAGGAGGGGGAGTATCGATATTCATCAAAGATACCCACACCTCCAGGTTGGTGGCAAAGCACGAAGCATCAGAGACTATCCATGTGCAACTAACAGTGGGTAAAACTGCCTTCCAGTTTATAGCCTGCTACAGACCACCCTCCCAAACCCAGGAACCCCACTCGGCCTTCCTGAGAATACTGGAAAATATGAAGGTCTCTCCAAACACCATTATATTGGGCGACTTCAACTACCCAAACATAGACTGGGAGCATTACTCTAGCTACAACACCCTAGCCCAAAGGTTCCTAGAATTTATAAACTCAAATGCTATGGAACAACTTGTTACCACTCCCACAAGAGGGGAAAACATACTGGACCTGATCATCACCAACATGAGGACTCTATGCTCCAGACCAGAAGTGTATCCCTCACTGGTAAGATCAGACCATAAACAAATCTCACTGGATATTCACATCCCGACCCCACACCCTGCCCAGAAAACCACAGTGAAGAACTTCTCTAAAGCAAATTTCACACTCCTCAAAACCGAGGTGGAATCCTTCAAAGCCCCCGGGTGGAAAATACGGCCCAGACCACAGAATCCTTTATAAACGCATTCTATGAACACCTTCAGGAATGCATGGATCATGCGATCCCAAATAAAACCAAGACCAAGTCCTCCAAAGGCAGACGTCCTGTCTGGTGGACCCCAGCCATAAACAAACTATACAATAGAAGGAGGAAGCTACTAAATGATGGAGCAAAATCCCAAAAAGGGAAGGCATCACTGATCAGTATTAGCAAAAAACTACGGGCACTCATAAAATTGTCTAAGGCCAGCTTCGAGAGAAAAATTGCACAGGACACTAAGGATAATCACAAGGCTTTCTTTAGTTATGTTAGGAACCTGGGTGGTAATTCCCAGATATGCTCAGAATTACTCCAAAATGACAAAAAATACACTGAACACACAGACATTGCCAACATCCTAGCTGACAGGTTCAGCGCAAACTTCTCTCCCCCCCCCCCTCCCCACCAAAAGGACAACTATCTATCCCAGTAGAGTGCTGCCCCCCTGACATCTCAGATGCTCAGGTAAGAGCCGCCCTCTCCAAAGCAAAAAACACAGCATCAATGGGACCAGACGGTGTCCCGGGCTGCGTCCTACATGAACTCCAAGAAGAGCTAAACCCAAACATGAAACTACTGTTCAATCTCAGCCTTACTACAAGATATGTGCCCATAGAGTGGCGTACAGCAACAGTGGTCCCTCTCCATAAAGGTGGTGCCTCAACGGATCCTGGAAACTATCACCCCATAAGCCTGACTAGCTTGATCTGCAAAGCTATGGAAAGGATCATCATGGACCTCATAAATAAAGATATTGGGGACCTACAGACACTGGCTCCTACCCAGTTCGGCTTTGTTAAGGGCAGATCCTGCCTCTTAAACCTGGCTGATTTCTTTGAAACAGTCACCAAGGCCATTGACGAGGGGAAGGTGGTCCACACAGCCTCCCTGGACCTCGCAAAAGCCTTCGATACAATACCCCACTCGGGCATTATAGATAAGCTCACCAGCTTAAATATAAACCCCTATGTCACTAGATGGATTTGTAAACTGGCTCAAGGACAGAACCCACATGGTTAGAATTGCTGGTGCCATGTCAGACTCCAAACCAGTTACAAGTGGTGTCCCACAAGGCTCAGTCCTGGGACCTCTCTTGTTCTGTATATATTTCTCAGAGGTACAGGCCAACACGGAAGGACTGTGGCTGACCAAGTTCGCAGATGACTGCAAACTGGGCACCATAATAGACTCTCCAGCCGACACAAGCATCCTCCAAAAGGGCCTCATAGAAACAGACAACTGGTGCCAGAGCCATGGCCTCAAGCTAAATGCCAAAAAGTGTATAGTCATCCCCTTTGGCAAAACAAAGTGCCCACAAATTACCACATAGGTGGTAATCCATTAAGTACAGAAGAAGTAATTAGGGACCTGGGGACCTAAGTTGATAACAATCTCTCATTTGACAACCACGTGGCCAAAGTGGTTAGAAAAACATTTTATATAGCCCACCTAATCATGAAGGGATTCACATCTAGATCAGGGGAGGTCATCGTGCCTCTTTACTCATCCCTCATCAGGCCCATAATTGAGTACAATGCCCCTTTTGGGATGTACCTTACCAGGCACCTGCAGCAACTGGAAAGACCCCAAAAGTACCTCACCCAGAGGATCAAAGGACTCAAACAGATGCCATATGCTGCCTGGTTAAACTCCAGCTCTACTCAGTGGCATACCGCCTGTTCAGAGGCGATCTGTGCCTGACGTATAAAGCCATGTCCAACCTGGAATTAATGGACATGCTGCACCTCAGAAAATCCAAATCCCATCGAGCTACGCTCGAGACTTGAACCTCAGCACTGAAATAAATAGGACATGCTGGAGGGACAGATTCATAACCCAGAGGCTCCCTTCACTCTGGAATAAAATCCCAGTCCAGGTTAGGCAGAGTCCCTCATTGACTCTCTTCAAGAGGAATCTTGATGAGTGGATGGGAGATCGTAGGTTTACCCTGGGTATCACTTCTGTGTCACTGTTAGATAGAGGCACAGTATATTAACCTCGAAAAAGGGCATAGCAAAATAAATTTAAAATGGGTGGCTAAAGCCAAACACATTCTGGCTAGGCTTATAAATGCCCTAGGGCAGATAGCCTAGTATGAACCTATGAACATGTATTACAAGGTATAGTTCCTTTACTTACCAAACTATTAATACTAATACTGACATCTGGTGGAATGACATGGGTGTGCACCACCATGTCGGCCGACAAGACTTGCCTCTTAAGTCTTTGTCCCTTAGTAACATAGGCCAAAATTGTCGAACTTTACTAACCACCTTATCAGTTATTACATTAAATGTGGTAACAAAATAAATTTCCTTTATATCCTGCATATTTTGTAATTCATTAATGCCCATCCTATTTCTCTTCTTATGGAACAACTCCAAATTTTTGTTTCCTTTTCTAGAAATAGTATTCCTATTTCCAAATCTTTTATTCATGATTTAAAATGTTGCTTCCTTCACTTGCTACATCCATATCATATCCTCTCAATAAACATTTTTTCTGTTTCCAAAATTTCTTTATCAAAAATATTATCATTACTACATAACTTATCAATTCTTAGAAATTAATTGTATGGCAATACTGAAATCAAATGATGTGGGTGACAACTATTCCCAAAAAGAAATACATTTCTTTGGTCTAATTTTCTATATATTTGAGTATCCAGTCCATTAAGATGGATATCCAAAAAATTCACCTGGGTACCCATCTGGATACCATCAAACTGAAGACCCATGTTATTCACTTGTAGATCAACAAAGGATTGTGCCCTACTCTGTTCCCCTTGACATAAAAAAAAATCAAATGATCTATAAATCTTAGATATAATATTACTCTCGATTTATAGAAATTGTGGCGGTATATACAGTCCTCCTCAAACATGGACATAACTAAATTGGCATACATGGGGGCAAAAACCGTCCCCATAGCCATGCCTTGAATTGATGGAAAATATCCCCATTAAATGAAAATAAATTATTTTTCAGGCAAAACAGAAGCAGATCCATTAGAAAATGAGAACTAGGGTGGTCACCCAAAAAGCGGAACAAGGCTTGCATTTCTACACAATGCTTAATGTTAGTATAAAGGCTTTTTACATCGACTAAGCCAGTACATGCTACTATTCCAAGTCAGATTCCTAATTTTTTTTTCCAAAAAATCCTGGCTGTCTCTAATATAAGAAGGGATACCCACTACATATGTTTTTAAATGTTCATGCAATAAAATACCAATATTTTTTTCAAAGAATATTTTTCTGCTGAGACAGTTGGTCTACCACTTAAATTTTCAAAACCTTTATGTATTTTAGGTAGACAACAGAACACAGCAATATTGCTATGTTCAACACTAAATTTCTTTTCAAGATCATAAGTGGAAAAATCTAACCTATAGCTCTTTTCAAGCAAAGCTTGATATTCCTTAATAGATTCGTAATATTTGAAATATTACATTTCTCATATATTTCTTTGTTATTCAAATGAGTAATACGCACATGTCCAGGTATTGGGTAGAATGCAAAATAACAATTTGGTTCCCTTTATCTGATGGCTTTACCACCAAATTTCTATCCTTACAAAAATCAGAAAAAGATAGCTATTGTTCCAAGCTTAAATTGTAACGTACTTCAGTTTTATTTAGACATTTCCAATATAATTTTTCAACCTCAAAATTTAGAGTGGAAACATAAATTTGTATGTTATTAACAAAATGAGTTGATGCAGTTAGTGTTCTAGTTACTATAGGCATTAACAATACATTCCTCAGGACTATCAAAATCATCCTGAAAGGAACAAGAAGGCTAAAAGGAATCATCATCTGAATTCAAGTCCACATTAAACTGTTCATTAGCATCACATTTTAGGAAGTAATCAGCAAGATGCGATTTTCTACTTAAAAGAAAAATCTCACATTTTAATGTATGTAGTCGAAGTAGGGCCATAGGTATGAATTTTAGCCCCAACTTTAACACAGACAAAACAACATTAAAAATCTCACATTTAAACAAATTAACAACTAGAAAGTCCTGAAAAGAATTAAACCTGTCAATTCCATCGTGTTTTCTTATTCCTCTGGTCTCTATAGTTTCTCCCATAGTTCTTAAATTGTCCCCCATCATTGTGACCCCATTTTTTGTTGTTATTAAAGGATATGGTATTGTCATTGCCCCACCACAACAGCCACAGGTCAAAAAAAATCACAGTTTATTAAAACTTAGAGCCTCGGCAAAGAAGCCTTCCAAGAGTAAAATATATTACTTACAACAAAGCTTAAATAGTTACAAATACCACAATTAAACAATTAAAAAAACAATTACATACCTCCAATTACATTCCTTATTGAGAGCCCTAAAGGCTCTAAAGTGCTGTATTTCAAGATGAAAAGAGTTTCTTTTTTAAAAGTTTGTCTTTTAAGCTTACACACTCCCCGATGCCTTCCTCAACCTTTTCCAAAACACAACCTTGTGAGTCTTCAGGGTTAGAATTATGCAGGGATAAAAAATGCCCACCAAAGGACTATCCAATTGTTTTATTTTTTATATCCCTGACAAGCTCTTGCAAGTGCACATTAATTAACATGGATGTGTGTAATTTAGTGGTAGTAACTGATTAAATTGTTTAATTGTGGTATTTGTAGCTATTTAAGCTTTGTTGTAAGTAATGTATTTTACTCTTGGAAGGCTTCTTTGCCAAGGTGCTAAGTTTTATTAAATTGTGATTTTTTTTTGGACCTGTGGCAGTTGTGGTTTTGTATACTACTTTGTTTTGGTGTGTTGTATCTTTCTTTCTATTCCTGTATTCCCCTGGCCAGACTCCACATGAGGAAAATCCAGTGTTACCTGAAATCTGTGTGGTCCCTGCAACTGCCACCCCGATTCCTCTCCTCCACTGTCTCAAGAAGGAGCATATCTGGTGGAAGGGGCAGGTCATCAACCCGAGATTGCTTTTCACAACTCCTCATTCTCTTCAAGTTCCCACAGATGGATGAAGTGTCGTGGGCATGGAAAGGCTCTCACTGAGTGGAGGGGAAATGGCAACTCCAGCTCCTGAAAGAACACAACCTAAAAGAAATGGGGGATCCTTCTGCAAGCTCTTTAGATTTTTGCCCATATTTGGAAACCAGGACCTCTCCCAAGTGTACACAGATACCACAGTCATGTGGTACATAAACAGGGAGGCACCAGGTTTTGCTAACTATGCAGGTTAGCTCAGGAGGCATGGAAACTGGGACACAAATGAACATCATGCTCACAGCCACATACATCCCTTCTCAAGACAATGTGCTTAGCAGACTGCTTAAGTTACTCCCTGGAGGATACCTGTGACAGAACTCTGAACAGAAATGTCTTCCACAACATCACATTTCAGTGTGGCACTTCCCAGACAGATCTCTCTGCTTGTCCAAGCAGCCAACAGCTCTCCCAGTTATTCACCAGGGGCCTTTTTCCTACAGCCTAAAGGAGAGATGCATTCTCTTTCCAGTGGACAGATAAGTTCCTCTATGCCTTCCCTCCCCTGCCTCTTCCAAAAATTCTTCTCAAGGCACAAAAGGAAACACCCAAACTCCTCTTAGTAGCTCTATTTTGTCCAAGCCAACATTGGTTCCCCTGTCTATCTTCTTTTACTGTCTCTATTTTGGCTGAGGCAACGATGGTTCCCTCTGCTGCTTCACCTGGCAAAGGGAAATTACAGGAGACTTCCTCTGTAGTCTGACCTGATAACTCAGCAAGAGGGATTGCTGCTCCACCTGCATCTTCCATCTCTGTCTGACCATGTGGATGATAGGATGTTAATCCCTGAAAGACATCTCTTCTCTGATGTGGTTGTACAAGAAGCTAGGAGACCCACTACTAGAAAATCTTGCACGACAGAGTGAAAATGTTTTCCTTCTGGTGCTGCAAGCATAGTCAGGAACCACTCTTGGTACAGGTTCCTGTGGTATTGCAGTACCTTTGTGAACTTTTTCAGTCAGGCTTAGCCTACTCTTCCATAAAAACTCACTTGGCTGCTATCAATACCTGCTTCCCTCTTAGCCCTCCACTTATGGCTTGGGTGGAGATCAAGCTTTTCTTCAGGAGTGTTCTGTATCTTAACGCCCCAAGAAAACCCATTCTTCCCTTGGGATCTTAATTTTGTTATTAAAGTTTACTGTCTCTCTTTGAATCAAATTCTTCTGTTTCTCTAAAATTCTGTACTTGGAAAACCATACTTCTCTTGGTCCTCACCTCTGCCAGGAGGGTTTCTTAGCTGCAAACATTCATGGTCAATCCCCCTTTTTTCTCATTTTTAGAATGATAGGGTGACTGTCAGGCATAACCCATCTTTTATGTTTAAGGTAGTGAACAAGCTGTCTCTCAGTCAGGGTATTCATCTTCTCACTTTCTTCTGTAAAAGGATCTTACATTCTCTAGACATTTGCAGGCAACTTTGATTCTACCTGAACAAAACTAAATCCTTCAGAAAGACTGACCTGCAGTTTGTATCTTTGATGGCCCCTAAGGTGGGGCTGCCAGCCTCCAAACTGTTGCAGCTCAGATTTCAAAGGCGATCTCTTTCAGCTACTCCACTTCAGTAAGCCTTGCCTTCTTGCCCTAAAGTACGTTCCACTATGGCAGTTGCTTCCTTGGAGGCTTTCCACAAAGAAAAATAGACTACAAGTCCATCTTGGAGGCTGCCAGCTGGTCCTCTCTACACACCTTTAACAAGCGCTACAAAATTGATGCTTTTTCCAGATCCAGGACAACCTTTTATAGGTCAGTCCTGTCTGGACTACATGACAACTCCTCTTTGTAATAACCAACCTCCTTTCCTTCCTTAGCTCTGGGAATCACTTGAATGTCAGGAAGACTGCAACAGTGATTTCAGTTAGGACATAGTACAATGAATAGTAGGACATCTACTGTAATGGCAGGTTCTTGCACAGCTGTACATTTCACATAACTCTCTTGCCCATTCAAGTAAATTGCAGACCAACTTCAGAAACATTACAAATTGGTTTGGTTTAATCATAAACTGGGGGGATAAATCCTTGTTTGGCTAACAGAAACTGAAAAATAATCCAACCCTTTCTGTCACTGACCTTGCCTGCATTAGCACATCAAGGATACTGTGCAGTTATACTAGACTGACATAATATTTAAGACTTATCCATAGCACATTACAAGCCTAACTGTAATACAACATCGCCTTAAAACATTCTTATCTGTTGCCTCTAGAAGCTCTCCTAATATTGATACTTATAATCAAATATAACTTGCTGATCTTCACTCTGAACTAACCAGTAATTACAGGTAAACAAAATATTATTTTCTCTTTGTTGGCAATGCAAGGCACCACCACTGCACTACTTGAAGTAAAGCTAAGTAGTTACCGTTTACAGCTAAACAAAACCCTATTAAATTGCATGACTTTCAGATTGCTAAATTGCTCCTACTGCCAACCTGTAGCAGCAGTACTCAATTGAAAAGGTTTCACGTACCTACTGAGATCCAATTCAAATAATGTGTACACTAGAGCAGCCATCTTTTAACAAAATTGTAGGGGGAAATCCTTCTCTGAATTGGCACCAGCAGCATAGAACTCATTACCACAAGTAAGAAAATTGAGACTTAATTACATGCAAAAAGAAAAACTTCTTTGAAATAGTTGATAGTCCCTAGTCTTGTGCAGTAAGCCTCAGATTGCTACATCACTGAATGACTCCAAATAAAAACACAGTCTTGATGAACTAATTGGAAACTTTATGTGAAAGGTAAGTACTTAAATCAATTAAACTGTTTTCAATAGCTATACACTTTTTTTCATATCAATGCCGTCTCCAGAGTAACAGCGTTTCTTGACTGCATTTCTTAACTGAACAGTGCTAAGATCAAGTTCAGCAGTTTGAATAGATGTAACTCTCCACCCTAATTCTCAAAAGCTTGATGTACTTGCCAGTCAGGATGGGAATGTATCAGGATCAATATGGGGTATGGGGTGAGACATAAGCAAGAAATGGTGGAGGTAATGGAAAAATGGAAACTGATTCTGAAACCTGAATTTGGAAAGGAAAATGTGGATTGGTCATGATTGTGAGATATAGTGCTTTCAGTTGCTGGACTTCATCAGATTAAGTGATGGAGGGTGGAATCTTGTTGGAGCTGCAAAATATGTGTTGGTCTATGCAGCAAGAGGGTATATTGTGAGTGATGAGAAGACGATGTGGTACACAAAATCCTACTTATAACAAATTCTCATAGAGTGTTTTTATGTGGAAGAATGCAGGTTGTGGTAAACTGAAGTAAAATCTCACACATTACCAAGTAGGTAAGCAAACTAGATGAAAAGAGGATAACAATACTGAAAATCTGCAAACACTTCCAATATGTGTAAACAGCAGCATATGTAATATGTGTGTGTGTGTATGTATGTATGCACACTTCTGGGTTTTAAGGAATGTATGGGAAGCATACATAAAAATAATAGTAACAAACATGAACTGGAAACCATTACCTGCATGCTTCCTGTATCCCTGGTATTTCAGTTGTGTAGACATTCAGATGCTGTCATCTACTATCTGCATGCTGACATATTAAACCCTTGCATACTAGAATTGCACTAAGTCTGCACATCATGTACCCAGGGACCTGGTATAGTGTTGCTAGGCAGATCTGTGCGGATGTGAACAGTGGCACCAAGGGTGCTATCTGTGATATGGCCTGCTACAGGAAAGCGCTTATAATGAAAATCATATAAAAGAACTGAACATAACCCCGTAAATATCACAGTACTTGATAAGCGCCCTATTACAAGAGGTGTTGTCTGCATATATTCTTTATAATTCCCTTTCTCTAAAGGATTATCCCTAGAAAGATAAGAGGAGGGGACCTAAGGTACGCCAAATAGCAGTTCTTTGGCTCAGACAAAGCTGGTTTAAATTTATCTTATTTTATTTGTCCTTTGTTGATCAGGCTAGTCTCACTAGGCTGGTGGCGCCTTTTCAGGGGAGATCAGAAGTGGTATTTATATAGACTAGAGGAAATTTGGCTGGGCACCAAGGAAATTCCTTTACTCTTTTTTGTTAAATGTTGTGAGATCTTTTACTCCCAACTCGGCTATGACCATCTCTGTTTCAACACATGTGACCTTAGTTTATCATTCAAAGGATGACATACACACAAGTGCAGCATTAATAATTGAAAATGAATCCAGTCACCTGGAGTGGGGGTAGAACCTACAGCTTTCTGATCTTCCAGCACCAAAGGAGTGTTTGCTACCTGTTGGTCATCTGAATGAGAATCATTGTCAGTGGCTCAAGGTGAAATCTCTCACTACCTTTTTGAATTGGACTTTTTCACACAGGAGAAGGCTATCTTTATATATAGCATTCTGCATTCCCTGCAGCTCTTTGCCTAGATGATTTAGCTGTTCTACCTTAAAGGCACTAGTTCCTTGGGGATGATCTGTTCATTATTAAGGAAGCCAGGTAGCCTCCCACAAGGAAATCTTATTTTGCTATTAGGAAGTGGTTGCTACTCCAGTGCCACAGATAAAATTAGGACCTTGTTTACAACATAGATGTCCTTGGTTCTGCATTTTTCAGTGGAGGTGTTCAAATTTATAAGCATCTTCATTAAACACAACTTTTTAAAAAGTGTCAAGTACAAATGCAGTAACAGAAAGTAGACAAAGCACAAATAATAGTTGTGTAAAATCTTACCATAACCATAGATGTCTTTTTCTTACATGTTGCAATATTCTTGTTGTGGGATTTCTGCCATCAGGCGACTCGTACGTCGGCTGCTGTACAAAAGCTTCAGCTTGGCTGTTGTAGCTGCGTGAGATGTCACACGTAGGGCCATAAACCAGAGACCTTATGTGTGACGTCTGCATGCACAATCCTCAGAACTTGATGCTAAGCAGGCAAAGTAGATAGCCCAACAGGATAGGCTGCCAAAGGTGACATGTATAAGGCCCTGGGTCTCTTCTGTAGTGGAGAGAGGCCTCAGGGAGCAGTTAGACTGGTAGAGTCTGTGAGGGGGAATGGTGGGTGGGAAGGAATACTGCAACATGGAAGAGAGGGACATCTATAGTTATGGTAAGATTTTACACATCTATTCTATGTCCTTCTGTTCCTGTGTTGCTGTATTCTTGGTGTGGGAGAGTACCACAGCTTAGTTTGATGAAAGGGTGGTGGATGCAGATGATGATTCCACAAAACCTTGTAGGATTGCCCTGACAAATCCTGCAAGTGCTTTGGAGATTTGGTCCAATTTTTAATGTTTGGTGAAAGTGTGGATAGTGGACCATGTAGCTGCTTCCATAATGGAAGCTGTGTCCATGCCTTTTTGGAAGGCCTTGGAAGTGGTCACTGCTCTTGTGGAGTGTGCCTTAACCTCAACTGGAGGGGTTTGTCTGTGGTGTGAGTAGCAGAAACCTATTGCTTTTCTAATCCGGGATGCAATAGTCTGTTTGGTGACTGCCTTGCCCAATGCCCTGGGGTGGAAGGATATAAAGAGTAGTTTGGATTTCCTAATGTCTTTAGTCTTGTCCAGGTAAAATCTCAGTTGCTTGTGGACATCTAGAGAGTGGAGTATCCTCTCTCCATGGTTAGTGGGAGAGGGGAAAAAATTGGGTAGGTGAATGGATTGATTTAGAGATAAGTCATTGACAACCTTAGGCATGAAGTAAGGGTTAGATGTTCATTGTGTTACACTGCTGCAGTCATCACACTTGGGTTATCCTGCCGTCAGCCGGTCCCGCAGAAGGTCAGAGTTCCAAAGTCTTGGTCCGGCATCGGTTGCTGTCACTTCTTCCCTGACGTCAGTGTGCCAGGGGTATATAATATGCATCCGACGCCATTTTCTTCAGTCTTTCTTGCCGCACGGTGCCCAAAGCAGAAGCAGTTCGCAAGTGCCGGTCAGCCGACTCCTGAGATTTTCAAATCCGAATTTCAGAACCAAAGTCTTCATTAAAGCTAAGTACCCTGTTTCGGAAACCTTTTTCTTGCCTCAGACCGATGTCAGAAAAAGTTAATTGTATTTCTTGTGGGAAGCAAATACCTCATAAGGACTTCCACTCTTACTGTAATCCATATCTAGGCCCTGAGCACGACATCACTAGTTGTCTGTTTTGTGCTAGATTTAACAAACGCACTATAAAAATGCATTTTCATTTTGCTTTACACTACTTTGGCTGAAGGTTCAATTATACCATGCTGTTGGATCAGCCAACGACCTCAATACCGAAAAAACGCAAAGACAAGGATAAAGACAGGCATCCGAGGTCCAAAACCGATGACGAAACCTCTTCTAGGCCAGTTGCCGGTTCTCAGTGAGGCACTTTCACAGCCCCTGACACCCACTACCTCAGAGCCACAGGCCGCTTCCGACTCCCACGTGGAGACAGCTAAGCCTGTGGAAACTCAAGGTATTGGGCCTACGGAAACTAATCCCTCAGATGGGTCTGGAGCCGCTGAGCAGGCATCGGCTTCTGAGGGCGTTTTCAGACCTTCACAACTTACCATTAAAACAACAGCCAAGACAAAGGTACCATTAAAGATAAAGAAACAAGTACAGCATTCTCCTGGACAGTCCTCCATGCCTAAGAAACAGATGCTTAAAATGGCCAAAGACCTCATTACTCTAGTCAGGGGGTTCCCATCCCCCTCCTGAGAAAAGACCTAGACAGGATACAGACTATGACTCCTCTGATCAGGTTTCCATTTCCTCTGATTCCTCTTTAGACCAGGGATACTCTCTACCCCCCTATGAGGACTCTGATACTGAGGAATCTATCCCTTCAGCCTCTCCTCCTGAGGATTATTCTTTTGGGGAAACTTTACATACCATGAGGGAGCATTTCCATTGGGAAAGTCAGGATTACTCAGAATCCAAGGAAAGGCTCAGGGATTTCCTCTTATTCCCTCAGCACAGGCCCCTGGCTATTCCGCCTGTGCTAGATGTTGTGGATGATGTGTTCTCTGAATCCAGCTCATCTCCTGACTCTTTGCCCCTGCTCCAGCCAAGCGAAATAGGTATTATAGAGTCCCTGACTCTCACAAGTTTCTTTACAAAAACCCTTCTGCTGATCCAGAAACTATTTCCCAGGGTCCAAAAGGGGTTAAGGCTTCCATTGCAAAAAATCCAGTACCCTCTGACAGATTCCAGAGCTTTGGATAGATGGGGGAAGAAAGTATACACGTCTGCAACTTTAGCAGTAAGAGCTTTAAATTGCCAGTTTCACATGCTTAAGTGCCAACAATATTTAATGGCTCAGTTAAAGCAGAAAATGCTTGCAAGCTCAGAAGCTCCTGATTGTAAAAAAATGCAGGATTTATTGCATGCAGTTGAACAGGTGGGAAAACATACTCTGCAATGTGGTTTTGATTCTTTAGAGGCCTCCTGTAGAGCCGCAGTTACAGGTTCTGTTATTCGAAGACGTGCTTGATTAAAAGAACAGAGTTTACCTGATCTTGTTAAGGCAAAATTATTGGATGCTCCTTTACAGCATGATACCTTGTTTGGTGTTAAGGCAGAAGAGGTGTTAAAGAAAATGGAGGATAAAGCTAAATCTATGCAAACAGTCAAGGATTTCTTACAGGTACAGCCACCTCGGTTTAGCAGAAATTGGCCAACAAAGAATTGGTCCTTTCCAGTGTCAGACAGGCCACAGAGAGGCAGATACAGACGCCGAAGAGGCAGATCTCAACCTCAAGGCTCAAACAGATAACGACAGTGGGGCACCTCAATCCCTAAAGGAGGTGAGGACAAGTCTCAACCTTACAGGAAACAGTCACAATGACTTCCCTCTGCGTACGCCAAACACGTCCCTTTTGGAAGCCCCCTCAGGGGAAAAGTAGCACTTTTTTTCTCAAAACTGGCAAGCAATCACCCAAGACAAATGGGTCCTAAATGTTGTGACTCAAGGTTACAGATTCCACTTTCATACTTTACCAAAGCTAAAAGGAGTGCCAGACCTGCCACAAAATCAATGGGCAGAGGCACAAAAACAAATTTCAGCCCTCATGGACACGAGAGCTATACAAAAAGTACCACAACAGGAACAAGGACGAGGATTTTACTCAAAACTCTTCCTGGTCCCCAGAAAGGGCAAAGCGTGGAGGCCCATACTGAACCTTTCAATTCTGAATACTTACCTGGATATTCCAAAATTCAAAATGTTGACATTACAACAGCTTCTACCCATGCTGGGCAAGAAGGCTTGGCTTGTTACTCTGGACCTCAAAGAGGCATACCTGCATGTCTCTATCAGACAAAATTGCAGAAGATACCTCAGATTCAAAGCTGGTACAATGCACTACCAATTCTCTGCACTGCCCTTTGGCTTATCTACTGCACCCAGGGTCTTCACAAAGTGCCTGGCACCAGTAATTGCATTTTGAAGACAAAAAGGAATTCAAATATATCCATACCTGGACGACTGCTTCATTCAAGCAGAGACAAGGGGCATTGTTCTACAGCATCTGGCGTTTGTGAAAAAGTTGCTAATTTCTCTAGGGTACACAGTAAACGAAAAGAAGTCAAAACTAGTGCCCTCACAATAGATTATATTCCTGGGTGCCAGCTTAAATACAACGGCCCAGATGGCTTACCTCACGCCAGACAAACAACTTCAACTAACTCAATATTTTTAATTACTGGCAAAAAAAGTCCCATCTCCCTGCAAGAAAAATTCTGCAGGCCCTGGGATTCATGGCATCCTGCATACTACTAATACAATATGCCAGACTGCATATGAGGAAATTACAATGGTACCTAAAAAGTGTTTGGACTCAGCACTCTCACAGTTTAGAAGTAGTAATTCCAATGACTCCCTGCCTACAACAGGAGTTTCGATGGTGGGCACAGGCTTGTCACCTAAACAAGGGTCATCCTTTTACCCAACCCACAGCCAGGCAAACTCTAATAGATGCTTTGGATTATGCTTGGGGAGCACACATGGCAGGAAAATGCATTTAGGGCAAGTGGACCACAGACCAGATGCATCTTCACATCAATCAAAAAGAGATGTTGGCTGTTCAAAATGCCCTAACAGCTTTCAAGGACCTTCTACATCCAGGACAACTATTACTAAAGACAGACAACACCACAGTAATGTGGTACATAGACAAGCAAGGGGGCACTCATTCTTATCCCCTATGCAGGCAAGCCATGACCTTGTGGAACACAGCTCTAACGTACCAAGTTCACCTGCAAGCACAATTCCTGCCAGGAAAGAAAAATACTCTGGCAGATGACCTAAGCAGAAATATCATGGACCCTCATGAATGGAAATTGAATCCACAAATCTTCAGCATAACACAAAAATGGGGATGCCGAGACCATAGATCGTTTTGCCTCCCCACTGAATTGCCAACTACAAAAATTCTGCACAAGGACTTGTCACAAACAAGCATGGAAAGTGGATGCTCTTCTGTTCAGCTGGAAAAACCTAAAAGTCTATGCCTTCCCTCCACTGCCTCTCCTCTCAAAGGTACTCCTAAAAGCCAGACAAGAAAAACCACAGATGATCCTGATTGCGCCAGACTGGCCACGCCAGCACTGGTACCCTATCTTAAGGAACTTGGCTCCGGGCCCACCATGGATTTTGCCCCAAATTCCACACCTTCTGACTCAACAAAACAATCAGATCCTACACGGTCAGCTCAAAACCCTAAAACTGGCTGCATGGCAGATACTTCAGTCAAACAGGCAACACCTCTCTCTAAAGCTGTTATGGATGTCATTTTGGAGGCCAGGAGGCCTAGCACCAGGAAAGCTTACTCAGAAAAATGGAAGAGATTCTGCACCTGGAACCAGGATCACAGCCTTGACCCTCTTGTTCCAAACATTCCTCAGATTTTACAATACTTAACTGAGATGCTGGACAGAGGACTATCCTTTTCATCAATTAAGATCCACGCCTCTGTCATTTCTGCACATTACAACACGGATCCTCCTTTATTCTCTCATCTCTTGCTAAAGCAGTACCTCAGAGGGGCTAAAAACATAAGACCGCCCCAGAGAGCACCAACACCAACTTGGGACATCAATTTCATTTTGGAAAAACTGACCCTGCCACCTTTTGAGCCAGCCAATACAGCCGATCTAAAAATTTTTATCATGGAAAACAGCTTTGCTCCTGGCAGTAACTTCAGCACGAAGAGTCTCAGAGCTACAGGCATTAATGGCAGTGGAACCTTTTATAATTTTTCATCAGGACAGGGTTTCTTTAAGGACAAACCCTACCTTTATGCCAAAGGTGGTATCTAGTGTGGCTCTTAACCAAACCATCCATTTGCCAACTTTTTATCCAAACCCCCAAAATAAAGGAGAAACTTCTGCATTCTTTGGACATACATAGACAGCTACGCTTCTACTTGGACAAAGCAAAAGCTTTCAGGAAAACTGAACAACTGTTTGTAGCATATGCTGCAGGATCACAAGGCAAGGCTATCTCAAAGCAGACTATATCTAAATGGATAGGACACTGTATTTGGTACTGCTACACACAGCATGGAAAATCAGTCCCTAATAACATTAGGCCTCATTCCACCAGGGCAACAGCCACTTCAACAGCCTTTCTCAGAGGAGTACCTACCAAGGAAATTTTGGAGGCTGCAACTTGGAGTTCAGTGCACACCTTCACCAAGCATTATCACCTGCCTCTTTACTCTAAATCCAGAGTAGGATTTGCCACTGCAGTTCTGCAGGGCCTCATAGCCAATCCTAACTCTTTATAGACCAGCCACTCAACCTTAGCTTTGGGATTCAACCCAAGTGTGATGACTGCGGCAGTGTAACACGATGAACATAGTACAGTTTTGTACCGACCATAAATGTAGATGTTCGAGTGTTCACACTGCTGCAGTCCAGGTTACCCTCCCTCCATCCCCTCTGAACTAGCTGGACTTGTCTATACCTTTCTATCCTATACAACCTTTGGGGTGTATTTGCTGGTAACTGAAGGTATTGTTTTTATTTTATATGTTTATTTTTGATTAGCAATATGTATTGCCTTCCTACTTGGGGGCACCTGACATCTGGGGCAAGAAAAACTGAAGAAAATGGTGTCTGATGCATATTATATACCCCTGGCACACTGACGTCAGGTAAGAAGCGACAGCAACCGACGCCGGACCAAGACTTAGGAACTCTGGCTGACTGTGGGACCACCTGATGGCAGGATAACCCAAGTGTGATGACTGCAGCAGTGTAAACACTCGAACATCTACATTTATGCTAGGTACAAAATTGTACTTTCTCAGTGTGACTCTGTCCCTATGAAACATGGTGTAAGGTGAGCATGCCATTAAGGCTTGTAGCTCAGAAACCCTTCTGGAAGAGGTAATAGCCACTAACAGTACTGTTTTCCAAATACAAAACTGTAGAGAGGCTGTATTAGTCTGTTCGAAGGGCGGCCTGGTGAGTTTTTCCAGGATGAAGTTCAGGTCCCATGGAGGAGGGATAGGCTTCTTAGGTGGTCTGATATGTAAGACCCCTTTAAGGAAGAGTTTCACATGTAGCCTGGCTAACAAGGGAGGATCTAAAGGTAAGAGTAAGCAGGCTGATAATGCGGAGAGGTGCACGTTCACTGATGAATAGGAAAGTCCACCCTTTGTAACCCGACACATATGAGAGGACTTAGGGGGGTGTCAGCCTCGTAAGGGTCCCTTTCCTGTCCCAGACACCACTGAGTAAATCTTTCCCATTTAGCAAGGTATGATTTTCTAATAGTGGGTTTCCTGGCCTCCCTCAGGACTGATAGCACGTTCTCTGAATAGTGGTGCCTAAATGGAGTTAGTAATTTATCACCCACAGAGTCAGGGATAGCATTTGCAAGTTTTGGTGTAGGAGAATTGCTTTGTCTTGTGTCAGAAAGTCCACCTTGTGGGGTAACTTGCAGTGATCACCCTTGGCTAAATTGTGTAGAAGGGGGAACCATTGCTGCCTTGGCCAATAGGGAGTCACTAGCAAGATTTTTGGTTTGTCCTTCCTGATTTTCAGAAGGACTTTGAGTCAGAGGGAAGGGGGGAAAGGCATACAGGAACTTCCCCCACCCAGGTGAAACTGAAGGCGTCTACTCTCCAGGCGTGGGGAGAGTAAGTCTTTGTGCAAAAGGTCTGCAACTGCCTGTTCTGGGGGGGGGGCAAACAGGTCTATTTGTGGAGTGCCCCACCGGTGGACTATGTCTAGGAAGACCGTCCTGTCCAGCATCCATTCGTGTTGTGGAGAGGATGTTCTGCTCAGGAGGTCTGCTTGCTTGTTGTCCTGCGAAGGGATGTAGCTGGCTTGCAGGGATAGGTTGTGCTGGAATGCTAAGTCCCAAATTAGTAGGGCTAGCCTGCACAATTGGTATGCCTTCGTACCTCTCTGTTGATGTACCACATTACAGTGGTATTGTCCGTCACTATCCGAAGAGGACCTGGTAGCAGTAGGGGTATGAAGGTCTGTAGAGCTAAAAGAACTGCTGTCATCTCCTTTACATTGATGTGTTTGGTTTTCATGGGAGGTTGCCACTGGTCTTGGACTCTGCAAGAGTGCAAGGTGGCTCCCCAACCTGAGTCTGAGGCCATCTGTATGCAATTATTCTGTGGGTTGAGGGGGCTGCAGTGGAAGCCCCCGTGTTTAGTTGTACTTGTTGGCTCCACCAAATGATTTCCTTCTTTAAACAGGGAAGAAGGGGGATAACTTGTTCCAAGTGATTCTCGTGTTGTGACCAGATATTTTTGAGGTGCCATTGCCGTTTTCGCATATGCATTCCGGCCAGTGGTAGCATGGGAATGGTTGCTGCCATCAATCCCAGGAGTCGAAGGAAGTGCCTTGCAGTGACTGTCTGGGAGAGCAAGACTTTCTGGAAGTGGGAAGTAAGAGATAGAACCTTGTCCTGTGGGAGAAAGGCTTTCATTATTGATTCTGCAACCTAGGAATATCTTGTCCTTGTCTGGGTTCAGGGAGGACTTCTTGAGGTTTGGGGTGAACCCTAGACTTTGTAGTAGGGACATATTGAAGCATAGATGTCTTAAGAGGGAATCTTCCGACTGTGCTAGGATAAGGATGTCCAGGTATGGTTAAATCTGGATTCCTAGGGTCCAGTAGAAGGCAATGGCTGGAGCTAGACACTTTGTAAACATTCTTGGGGCAGTGGAAAAGCCAAAGGGCAAGACCGTAAATTGGAAGTGCAAGGATGGGCCAGAGAAACTCGGAAAATGTCTGTGTGAGGCCCTGATGGGAATGTGCGGGTAAGCATCTTTTAGGTCCAAGGTGACCATGAAAGCCTTTGAGGGTATGAGAGGGGTAAGAGAGTGGGAAGTGACAGCATTTTGAAGGATGGTACCTGCAGGTAAAGGTTTAGCAAACTGGGTCTCCAGGGACCGTCCTTTCGAGGGACCAGTAGCATACAAGAGTAGAATTCCTTTCCTTCTTGCCCTGTGGGAACAGTCGCTATTGTGCCTTGTTGTTGCAGTTCTGACAGAATTTGTGGAAGGATGTGGCATTGTTTTTTTGGGGGAAATGGAATGCCTTTCTAGGAGGGAATTTGTTTCCAGGATATAAAGTATCCTTTTTGGATAATGGTTTAATACCCATTGGTCTGTGGTGATTTTCTGCCAGAAGGGGAAACAGTGGGTAAGACGAGCTGAGAGGGGCAGATGAGCAAGGCAGTCACGCATTATTGGAACCTCCCCTGTCCTGAATTGGCTGTCTAGGCTGAGGAGGTGGGCCAGTGGGTCTGGTTGAGGAATTTCTTCAAGTTCCTCTTCTGGGTCTGGAGGAGGAAGCAGCAGAATGTGGGTTACGCCTAACAAAGGTAGTCTTAGCCTGGTATTTCTTAAAATTTGGGTATAGGGGATACCAGGAGACATTTAATATCCTGTAACTCTCTGCTTTTTTTCTTGCAGGTTCTTAAATAGGCCTGCAGATTGCTTTCCAAAGAGGAAGTTGTGATCCAGGGGAGCATCCAATATTTTGGACTTGAAGTCCTCTGGCAGATTCTGTAATCTAAGCCAGGAATATCTCCTAAGGACAGATGCTGATGCTGCAGAGCGAGCAGAAGCTTCTGCAGCATTGTAGCTGCATCTTAGAGTGTCTAGCCACTTGTAGTGCTAAGGACAATTTGGAGGAGATATCCGTTTTAATGGGACTGTCGGAATTGAAGCCAGCATAGAGGTGGCTTGGGATACTAAGTCCAGGGCATACTTGGTCATGTGTGTTTGATAGTTAATGGTTCTGAAGGCCAAAGTGGAGGAAGTGTGCACCTTCTTGCCTGTCCTATCCATGGATTTTCTATCTTTATCCATGGGCAGTAGGGAGGCAGAAGGTAGCAACCTAGACTGTTTATCAGGGGCAGTGGCAATCACTGCTAGGTCTGCTAAGGCTGACTATGAGGAATTTTTGTTCCTCTGGCACCTTGTAGAAGCAGTCAGGGCGCTCAGGTGCTGGAGGCTGTGAGGCAGGAGTTCTAGAGGCTGCAGTAAAGGCATCCAAGTATTCAAGAAGAACAGGGTACAGCTGAAGAGGAGGGGGACTTCACTTGCAACAGTTCAACCTATCCTTTTTTCTTTTTTCTTTTCTTTGGGTTTCTGTCATTTGGGAATTATCCCATTTGAAGAAGTCTTTCATTTTGGTGATGGTTTCATCAAATGTAATGTCTTCAGGTGGAGACTCCCTTTCCACATAATCCTCATCAGGAGAGTAATAGTCCTTGGGAGAAGCAATCTGGGATGCATAAGAAATGGATTAATCCGAGGAAGAGTAGGTAGATTCATGTTCTTTTTCTTCCTCCAGGAGGGGAGCCACGGGAATAGAAAAGCCGAGATAGGCCTAAGTTTTAGCAGAGGCAATGTAGTTGTGGTTGAGGCAGAAGGCCTAAGGGCCATAAATGCCTGCATAAGAGAGTAGGTGAACGCCTCCCAGTCTGGTGGGGCTTCAGAAGCAGGCGTAATATGTTTTGTTTTCTGCTTCTTTTTGGATGGAGTCGGTCTAGAGCAGGGTTTGGCAGCGGCTGTATCTGAGGTCTGAATCTCGGTTGAAGGAACCCCCAAATCTGGTTCCCTCTCGACATTGACAAGCATCGGTGTCTGAGAAAGCTCCATGGATGTGCGGGATGTCAGCTGTGCATCGGCTTCCGTGAGGGAGGTCGGTGGAGCCGACGGATCCACCGAATGCTCCTCAACTCCTACATCGGTAGTTGGTGGGGCGTCCGGGTGCGAAGCGGCAGGCGATGAAGGCCTAGGCATCTTGGCCTTCTTACGCGGATGTTCTTGGGTGGCCTCCAAAGTGGGATCCATCCTGAGAGCCAGCCGTTTGATGCGTTGGTTTTCTAAGTAAAGGTTTAAAGCTGTCAGATGGCTATGTAAGGTCTTAGGCACAAAGGATTTACAAATAGGGCAGGCGTTATGGCCGTGTTCCCGGCCTAAGCAGAAAATGCATTTGTCATGGGCGTCCAAGCCTAAGCAATGCGAACGATTGGTAAAATATTAGAAATGCAAAAAACCCAACGGGTTACTTATCTATAGTCGATCTGACGTCTGGAGAGTGATCGTACGATGCGAAGTCGTCTGAGGCTGAAAGGTTCTGAGGATTGTGCGTGCAGATGTTCACACATAAGGTTCCTGGTTTATGGCCATACGTGTGACGTCCCATGCAGCTGCAACAGCCAAGCTGAAGCTTTTGTATAGGAGCTGACGTACGAGTCGCCTGAAGGCAGGAAATCCCACACCAAGAATATTGCAACATAGGAATAGAAAGACGTCATTATTTCCTTTGTTTTCATGCAGTATGTGTACGTTTGCTTTTTAAGTTTTCATTCACTACATCATTGTACATATTGCACAATTCCTGACTTCTCTTAAATTTTACTCATCCAAAATATATTTCTGCATGTACTTTCTTACAAATTTCATTTTTATTTTGTAATTTGCTCCTTCTCTTTTCTTAAGATCTCGCCTCCAGTTCCTTCATCTTCTTTACAGTATTCAGTATTTTGGTTGCAGTTGATTTAGATTTTAATTGTTTTCTAGCAGTTGCTTTTTTGGCAACTAGTAGCATTAAACTCATTAAGGTCTTACTATGTCTAGGCAAATCATACCCTGTATCTCAACTCAAAAGAGCCATTTCCTCAGTTAAAACCATTCATTCATGCAACAGTTCTGACAGTGTACTCTGTAAGAAATTTTTGAAATATACCAGCTTGTAATATTTTCAAAAAGCATATCCCCAATTACCTTTCTCTTTCTCTTCACATACCCAATTTCTGTCTATCTGAGGAAAAATTCTGTGGCATCTACTTGGGGTATAAAAGTACCTCTGCAAGCACCAAGCAAAAATGCTAAATCTTCTGAACTTTGTTGCAAATCTAGAAACTGTACGTATGTCCTCCCGTTGTTCATTTGTATATTGCCTTTACCATCTCTTCCTAGTTTTTACTAACCTCCTATAATTGAAAGTTATCATGCGATATTTTATACATCCTACTAATTATCCCTTTTTTAACGGCAACTTCTGTTTTAAATTCAACTAAAAACTCTTGTCAGAGCTGGCCTCTCATTTAGCGATCTCCAGGCCCTTTCTCTTTGCTTATACTCTGTTGTCAATCCCCGGTAGGGAAAACAGTCCATACCCTTCAGGCCAGACTTCTAATAAACCACTCTGTTATCTTCCTCCCTCTAGTTATTTGCTCCCAAACATTGACTCTTTTGCATATTTTCTGCAGTAAATATTTTTGTCTGCTTTCTTTACCCCTATATGCAGTCATCCCTGTTAGAAAAATCACCTTTTTCCATTCACACCTTGGCTTAGTTCTTGAGAATTCTTTTAACTACTTTAGCAATCATACCGAATATTATATTAATATTCTCCTTAAGGAGCTGCATTCAGAATCTTACTATGTCCTTCCTTAGGTCACTGTTGCAATTTTCCAGTACTGTTTGGTTATCTAGCCGAGATCATCTGATGTCCGGCTGGCGTACCAATGCCAAAAAACCTTCCATAGGTTCATCATGTGACATAAGACCATGGGTATAAGGGTACATAAGCAGATGTTTGAGCATAAGATCTGAAAACTATCTTGACACCAGTCCAAAAGCAGATATCACACCTGTTTGTCTTTTTCTTTTCATGGTCGATGATGCTACCTCTGCCTTCACTTATTCAGATAAGTGCTGTGTTGGGTAGCCTTCCTTTTTTTCTTGTACTTTGGTGTTTTAGCTGACATCTGGCAGATTTACACAGTGAAGTGTGATTGTGGAATATAGATTCCTTATAAGGCATCACTTTCAGTGGTTGTTTTGTCTTGGGCTGAACATGTATTTTGAGATTTGTCAGTTTTCCTGAAAACCTTACATATACATTTTTCCTAACTAAATCCCTATTTAGTGACTCTTTGCTTGAAAAGTTTTGTCCAAGCCAAAATGGCAGAGCTGTCAATATCCAAAGTACCTCTTGCACAAAAAAGAAATCTAAAAGGCTTAGGCCTGAGCCATTGTCTTTTCATTCGGACTGTGGTGTACCCGTTGAGTTACTGCAGGAATCCACATTACACCTGATCACTTCTAAGACCTTGCCAGAGGCCAGTATGACGTCTGATTCTCACATATCTGATGTAACTGATTGTACCAATATGGTTTTGAAGAGGGAACCAAAGCACATTATTTCTGAGACACTGGAGGATATATTTAAAATCCTTGTTAGGTAAGAGGTGCCTAGATCATTGAAGTGTCCCAGGGATTGGACCCACCTTGTTTTGTAAAAGCAGACATCACCACTAAGAAGGAGGAGGAAAAGAGGAAGGAAGAAAATGCTAAGAATATTTCTCCATATCAGATACACAAAGAAAAGGAATGGGTGGTATTTTCATAGGGCTTTTACAAGGCCATTTTGAGTTTCTAACCTTATTCCTTTCTTTCCTCATCGTCTCTTCCCTTAAATAAAGCAACATGAATCCTTTTCTGAAGAGGAGGAAGAATCTGATTCCGGTAAAAACTCGCTAGCATACTCATCTCAGATTTGTTCCACAGGTCAAATGGCTTCAGATGATGATGGCACATTATCCCCTAACTCGCCTGTTGAGAAAATCTCCCTTTGTGGAAACCATCACAAACATGATGCAGCATTTTAAATTGGTAATCAAGGAAAGTTGCTTGTGTGCAGAAGAGATATTACAATTTCTTGGAGGCAGGAGCCACTATCCCAGCACTTGCTCTGCCAGTTTTGGAGGCTTTACTTGATGCTTTTGCATCCACTTCTTACTAATCTGACTCCGAGCTACTGGCCCCAAGAGGCCTAATTGGTTTTATGCCAGAGGATCTAAATTTCCTGTATTAAAAAAAAAAAAAAAAAAAAAAAAAAACTTTTGGAAGACCCTTCTGTGTTTTCTCTCTCCATGGGCAAGCCTTCCAAACTACCTGCTGCTTGTGTTTTACCTTCAGAAAGGGACAGTAGGGTTTAGGGTTGTGGACAGATATGGAAAGAAAGTATACACTTTTGCCAGTCCTAGCCTTCAGGCCTTTAAATTATCAAACCCAAGTGACAAAATATCTACTGTCTATTCTTGGTGAATTGAACATGATTTTGACTTAACGTTAAGATTCTGAAACTAAACAGAAGGCTATTTCTGTGGTGGGTCAAGCCACTGAAGTAGCCATGCATATCATCAGATGTAGCTGTGATGTAGTGCAAGTTTCTTCTATGGCAGCTTCTACTGGATGGCTCAGCAGAAGACTTGCTTCTTCTCAGTCCCTTCCTGAGGTTATCAAAGCAGAGCTATTAGACCCCCCCCCCCCCACCAACAGGGACCTACTGTTTGGCCCTGCTGTGGCAGACCTGTTCAAATCTTTACAGGAGAAAAGAAAAATAGTGCAAGATTTCAAGCATATTTCTCACCTCAGTTTTGAAGTATGAAAGGAGCTAGCTGGCTAAGCCTGCTTCCTTTACTAGTTGAGACCCAGAATCTGTACAGAAAAGCAGGAAGATTCCAATAAAAAGATTTCAGGACAAGCCTACAAGAAATTCCAAGTATGGGATCCTCATTTTTCAGTCAAATTAGTCTGACTGCTTTTACCCCCCCCCCCCCCCCCCCAGTTCACCACTTCCCTTGTCAAAAGACTAACCTCCTCCCTTTCAACTTGACAGCTTGGCACTTTAAACATGTAGTTTCTTTCTGTTATTCAACAAAGCTGTAAAATTACTTGGAAGAAAATTCCAGCCTTCAGAGGTATTCTGCCTCCTCCTGCCACCAAAGTGCACTTTCTCCCTCCTGTTTTGCAGGATCATTCTGAACAAGTTACCGTAGAATCCATGCTACTACTCCATACTATTATAGTCTTTTACTGGTATCCAGAAGAGGAGGCGGAGGCTAGAGACTCATTCTGGACTTGTTTCACCTCAGTGCTTTTCGGATGGTACCTTTTTACAAAATTCGTTCCCTCTTGGGGGGGGGGGGGGTGCCACAGATCTGTTTGCTTCCATTAACAAAAAACAACTTCTGCTCTTTTGCACCAAGACTTACTCTCCTTAAGTTTGGGTTGGAAAATGGATGCAGTGTCTTCCTTGGAAAGGGAGGTTTTTATACATCTTTCCTCCACTTCCTTTTCTTCCTAAGGTTTTACCAAAGAAAATACCCAAAGATCTTGCTGGTGAATCCCTGTTGTCCAAGGCAACATTGGTTCCCCTTCTCTTCCACCTAGCCAAGGGCCATCACCAGTAGCTTCCCTCCAGAGTGGACTTTCTCATGCAACAGAATGGCTTACTACTTCGACCCAGCCTGTCATCCCTCAGCCTAACAGTTTGGGTGATTGGATTCTGATTTGATTCCTTTTGGGTCCCAGATTTCTGAGGGTGTGCTTAAGATTCTCCAGGAGGCAAAAAAATCTACTACCAGGAAATCTTGCATAGGAAAATGTAAAAGATGTTCTGTATGATGTCTGGCTTAAAATAAATAAATGAATGAATGAATAAATAACAGGAACCAGTACAGGCAAATACCCCAATGTCTTCTCTTATTTGTAAGAGCTGTGGAATCTGGCCTTGCATGCCCATCTTTTAAGGCACATATTTCAGCCGTAGCTGCTTATCTAACTCTGGTTCCCCAATGCCTGACCAAGACTAGCGGTGAAACAGTTCTGAAAAGGTGTATTTCACCTGAATTATCCAAGGAAAGCTACCCCACCTGCTTGGGACTTCAGTTTCATGCTTAAAAAAACTCTCTCCTTTTGAATCCGCAGTCTCTGACTTTCTCATTCTGTACATGTAAAACCATTCTTCTTATGTCTGCCAGACAAATCTCCATAATACATGCTCTAATGGCAACTCCTCTCTTCTTTATTTTCACAAGGACTGTGTCTTTGAGGGCCAGTCCCTCCTTCATGTCTAAAGTGGTAAATGAGCTGCCTAAGCCCATATATCTGGAGCTGTGTAAGCCCATATATCTGCCCAGCTTCTTCCCTAACCCTTGAAACAAGGGCAGAATGATTCTATATTTTCTTGATATTTGTAGACAACTGAGATTCCTCTTGGATAATTCTGTAAAGACATCTACAAGTCAAATCAACTGTTAGTCTCGTTCCAGGATTCCACACTAGGGAACCCAGTTTCTAAGCAAACTGTTTCTAGTTGGATTTCTAAATTCATTACCTTTTGCTACACTCAACCTGGCAAAGCCATACCTTTTCAAACAAAGGCACATTCTACTAGTGCAGTAGCCTCATTCTGTGCCTTTTTCAAGGGGATTGACTAGAAGACTTCTAGAAGCAGCTACTTTGTCTTCGGTGCATGGCTTTACCAGACATTGCATGGGAGATGCTTTCTCTGTGTCCAGGGCTGCATTCCTCAGGTCAGTCTTCTGTGGGTTACTGGGTAGTTCTTCTGTTTCTCATCCAACCACCTTTTACTTGTCATAAGCTTTGGGAATCACCAAGCAGTTTGCAATACTGCAAAAGTGATCTAAGGAACAACACAGTACTTTTGTGTAATAACTTACCATAACAGTAGATGTCCTACTGATAACTGCTGCAGTATTCTTTCCCATCTTACCTTCCCCCTTTTTATTATCTTGCTTCCTTTTCCTTATAACAAGAACCCAAAACAGTTCTGGAAATCAGTTAATTCCCTTCTCCATCCAGGATCCAGGAATAATCCCTGCCCAGATCCTAGTATAACTGACACAGATCTAAGCTCTCTCTTTAATAAATTCTTTACTGAATCTATAGCTAATCTAACTAAATCCTTCCCTAACAATAATACATCCAACTCTCTTTCCTTTACACCTAACGACCCCTCTAAATGCCCTCTCAACTTCCAGCTGAAACCTGTTTCAACCACATTTATAAAAAGGCTTTTATCCAAACTAAAGCCATGCTCTAATGCCCCTGACAACATCCCCTCCTCCTTCCTTAAATGTGCTGCTGATGGTATTGCTCTCCCTATCAGCATCTTAATTAACAGATCTCTAAAAGAGTCATACGTTCCCATTCTTTGGCGATCAGCCTACATTCTACCACTTCACAAAGGAGGCAAAATACTAATATCTCCAACTTCCCAATTGCCCTACTCTCACCTTTATCAAAAATCCTAGAAAAATGTGTCCACCACCAACTCATGCCTTTCTTAACCCAGAACCACCTCCTAACACCCACCCAACATGGTTTCCGCGCTGGGCACAGCACCATTTCTGCCTTATTATCCTTTTTAGAAACAGTCAATCAAGCCAGGGATTCTGGATTACTAGTTTCTACTGTACTGCTAGATCTTTCTAAAGCCTTTGACACCATCTCTCACAAACACCTTCTCTTTCATCTATCAAACCTTCATCTCTCCCTGATACTCTATCTTGGTTCTCCAGCTACTTATCAGACAGATCTCAAGCTGTCAGATGGAAAAACTCTACCTCCTCCTTCTTACCTCGCCCACTGGCGTTCCCCAGGGTCCATCCTTGGACCCATGCTGTTCAACATCTTCATAAATAACCTACACTCTGCCATCCCAGACACAACAGTTATCCAATACGCTGATGGCTCTACCTTAGTCTGTGCCTCTAATCTTCCTGAACTACTGACAAAACCCAAATAGCTTTTTCCACTACTGAGTACTGGATGCACCAGAATCATCTCTCTCAACTCTAATAAATCTAAAATTCTTCTTTTCCCTCCCTCCAGGGCTCTCACCTTCGACAAAAATGCTTTCAAAATCACAAGCCAAACCAACTCTATCATAGAGGTGGTCCCATCTGCAAACTCCTTGGTATCACCATCGACGAGCACCTTAAATTTGACAACCACATACAACAAAACATAAAGAAAACCCACCAAAAGCTAGGTATGCTCTATAGGAACAATACCTTTCTCTCCAACTCCTCTAGGCATACCTTAGCAATTACCTATCTTCTACCATCTCTACTATATGGAGCCCCACTCCTTACTAACCTCTCTTCTTCCATCTCCTCCAAACTCGAAATCTGCTATAATAAAATCTCTAAATTTGCAACCAAATCTAAAACCTCTACTCACCATTGCCTTTCCCTACAAACTCTGAACTGGCTAGAACTCCCTAACTACCTAGACTATCTCCAACTAACCACTGCTCACAAATTAATATTCTACCCTGATAAATGCCCAGCCCTAACAAACATCCTTCCTCCATACATCCCAAACAGATCTCTAAGATCTGAGCACCAAAATTTAATTGCCATCCACAAACCCAATCGTAGCTGGCCGACTCCTTCTCTCCTACTCTCTTGGCAGGAAATGGAATTCTCTCCTCCTTCACTTAGAACAACATCTAACTCTGAATCCTTCAAAGCCCAACTTTTCTCTTACCTGTCTTCTAAACATAAGTGTTCCTGCTTTCATCCCACTTAAATTTTATTAACTACCCTTATGAACCCTCTATATCCTTCACTTCACACTACCCAAAACTATTATCTTTCCATTGCTACTAAATCAAACTAAAGCTACTTCTCAGTTCAAGTATTTCTCTCTCTCTACTCCTGTATGTAAATATTGTAAATATCAGATAACCTCTGATCTCTTCATTACAGACAGTTGAAACTTGCTGCTCTGAAGGGAAACTACTGAAAATCTATTTTATCTTCCTTCCTTAATGATGTTTTTGAGATGTACTGTGTGCTTTTTGCTTTTTTTACTAACTGTGTGAATGTAATTACACATGTATTTTTTTTTTATTTACCTTCAACACTATGTAACCTAGATTGTATTCGCATTGCTTTTGGAGCTTTTCTCCCCGGGCCTCCACTGAAAATGGGCACGTTCTGGCTCAGTGGACTTCCCCGGTAATCAAACTGGAAATAAATAAATAAATAAATAAATGGACTGAGAGTTACCATTGTATTTTTGCCTTTTCCCCCTTAGCTGACCAGTTTTAGTTTTAGTCCTGTACAGCCTTACTGGCTTGGAGATAGTCTAAGGATTTATACTCATATGTCTGCTTATGTACTCTTACACTTGCATGCTTAGAGCGTATGTTGAATGCATGGCCCTATGAAAGGTTTTGGCTTTGATATCTTAGCCAGACATCAAGGTTATTTGGCAAGAATAACCCCTACACTTTGGAATACTGAAATAGTGATCAGTAGGACTTTTGCTGTTATGGTAAGGTGTCTTTCTATATCACTCTTGTAATATTCTTAACATTAGGAATCTTCTGCTAAGGATAGCCCAATATTCAGCCAGTATATCAAAGCCTTTAGATCTTGTATGTGCCGCATGTCGCACATATGCTCCACACACACGACATAGAGCATAAAGGTGACATACAGACATAGTTGCCAGGATTTATTTGCTACCAGTCCGAACACCATCATTGCTCATCAGCCTGAATACCTAGCTGGCAGATAAGTGTCCCGTTGGGGGACCTTT
Organism: Protopterus annectens; assembly: GCF_019279795.1. NCBI lineage: Eukaryota > Metazoa > Chordata > Ceratodontiformes > Protopteridae > Protopterus > Protopterus annectens. Next base: position 827,600,835 of record NC_056741.1, on the reverse strand, counting down.
TTTTCTTTTTACTGTTGGTCTTGTTTTTCGTTGCTTACCTGGAGTTTGTGTCATCCAAGAAAGAAAAATGTCAGTATGGGAGGCAGATTCCCCATAATGATCATCATGAATGGTATCTGTTTCATTTGGATGCTTCTCACAACCATTCTCACCACCTCCTGTAGTATTTGCAAGGCATTTTGTGCCTAAGACTGTTAAATTGGATGTTCATCGTGTTTCACTGTTGCAGTCATTACACTTGGGTTATCCTGCTGGCAGGCTACCCGCAGTCGGCCTGAATTCCAAAGTCTAGGTCCGGCGTCGGTTGCTGTCGCCGCTTCCCTGACGTCAGTGCGCCAGGGGTATAAAAGAAGCAGCCAACGCCATTTTCTTCAGTCTTTCTTGCCGCGCGGTGCCCGAAGCAAAAGCAGTTCGCAAGTGCTGGTCGGTCGACTCCTGAGATTTTCAAAAACGAATTTCAGATCCGAAGTCTTCATTAAAGCTAAGTACCCCATTGGGGAAACCTTTTTCTTGCTCCAGTCCGATGTCAGAAAAAGTTAACAATTGTATTTCTTGTAGGAAGCAAATACCTCATAAGGATTTTCATTCTTACTGTATTCCTTGCCTAGGCACTGATCACAACGTTGCTAGCTGTCGGTTTTATGCTAGATTTAGCCAATGCACTATTAAGCGTCGGTACGATTTTATCTTTCATTACTTTGGCCGAAGATTCAATTATATAATGCCGTCAGAACAGCCGACGACTGAAGTTTATAAAAAGCGCAAGGAAAAAGAAAAGGACAGGCATCTGAGGTCCAAAACCGATGACGAGGCTTCCGCCAAGCCAATCGCCGGTTCTCAGTGAGGTGCATTCGCAGCCCCTGGCACCCGCTACCTCAGAGCCGCAGGCCGCTGATGACTCCCACGTGGAGCCAGCTAGGCCTCTGGATACTCAAGGTATTGGACACTCGGAAACTATTCCTTCAGATGGGTCCAGAGCTGCTGAGCAGGCATCGGCTTCTGAGGGTGTTTTCAGACCTACACAGTTATATGTAAAGCCTACTTCAGCTTCCAAACCAAAGACTAAAGCAGTTCTAAAGACAAAGAAACAAGTACAGCATTCTCCTGGACAGACTACCATGCCTAAAAAACAGATGCTCAAAATGGCCGGAGACCTAATTACCTTGATCAGGGGTTCCCATCCCCCTCCTGACAGGCTTAGGCAAGAGACAGAAAATGAATCTTCAGATCAGGTTTCCATTTCCTCTGACTCCTCTTCTGAACAGGAATACTCTTTTCCTCCTTACAAGGATTCTGATGCTGAAGAATCTATCCCTTCAGCCTCACCGCCTGAGGATTATTATTTTGGGGAAACCCTGCATACCATGAGGGAGCACTTCCACTGGGAGAGCCAAGACTACTCAGAATCTAAGAAAAGGCTTAGAGATTTTCTTTTACTCCCTCAGCACAGGCCTTTAGCTATTCCTCCTGTGTTAGACATTGTAGATGTATTTTCAGAGTCTGGCCTTTCTCCTGACTCTTTACCTCCTGCCCCTGTTAAACCAGATACTACAGGGTTCCAGATTCACATACATTTCTTTATAAAATCCCTGCTGCTGACCCAGAAACTATTTCTCAGGGTCCCAAAGGGGTCAAGGCTTCTACTGCAAAAAACCCTATCCCCTCTGATAGAGATTCAATGGCACTAGACAGATGGGGGGGGGAAAGGTTTACACTTCTGCCAATTTGGCTGTGAGGGCTTTAAATTGTCAATTTCATATGCTTACATATTAGCAATACTTAATGTCACTGCTAAAACAGGAAATGTCAAATTCTGATTGTGCAGAAAATAAGGAAATACAGGATTTATTGCATGCAACTGAACAAGTGGGAAAGCATACACTGCAATGTAGTTTTGATTCTCTGGAGGCCTCTTGCAGGGCCGCAGTTACGGGTTCTGTCATTAGGAGGCATGCTTGGTTAAAGGAACAATATCTGCCTGATCATGTTAAAGCAAAATTATTAGATGCTTCATAACAGTATGATACCTTATGTGGTGTTAAAGCAGAGGAGGTGTTGAAGAAAATGGAGGACAAAGCGAAATCTATGCAAACAGTAAAGGATTTCTTACAGGTACAGCCACCCAGATTTAGCAGGAACTGGCCTACAAAGAATTGGTCCTTTCCAGTGTCAGACAGGCCACAAAGAGGCAGATACAGACGCCCCAGGGCTCATACAGGCCTAAACAGTGGGGCGCTTCTACCTCCAAAAGCAGAGAAGACAAGTCACAGCCATACAGGAAACAGTCCCAATGACTTTCCCCTGCCAGCACCAAGCACTTATCTTTTGACAGCCCCCCCCCCCCCCCCCCCCGGGGGAAAACTAGCACTTTTTTCTCAAAATTGGCACATGATCACCCAGGACAAATGAGTCTTGAATATAGTGCCTCAGGGCAACAGGTTCCACTTTCACACCCTGCCAAGGGCAAAAGGTATGCCAGACCTGCCACACAGTCAACGGGCAGAGGCACAAAAACAAGTTTCATCCCTCATGGACATGAAGGCAATTCAGCAAGTACCACAGCAAGAGCAGGGACAAGGATTTTGCTCAAGACTTTTCTTGGTACCCAGAAAAGACAAAGCCTGGAGACTAATACTGGACCTGTCTATTTTAAATACATTTCTGTTCGTTCCAAAATTCAAAATGTTGACTCTGCAGCAGCTTCTGCTCATGCTGGGCAAGAAGGCTTGGCTCGTAACATTGGACCACAAAGAGGCATACCTGCATGTCCCAATCAGACAATCTTGCAGAAGATACCTCAGATTCATAGCTGGCTCAATGCACTACCAATTCTCTGCACTGCCCTTTGGCTTATCTACTGCGCTCAGGGTCTTCACAAAATGCCTGGTACCAGTAATTGCATTTTGCAGACTTAAGAGGAATTCAAATATACACTTACTTGGACGATTGCCTTATTCAAGCAGAGAACAAGGACATTCTACTAAAGCATCTGCCGTTTGTAAAAAGATTACTAATTTGCCTAGGGTACACAGTAAACAAAAAGAAATCAAAACTAGTACCCTCTCAAGAGGTAATATTCCTGGGTGCAAGCTTAAATACAACTGCCCAGATGGCTTATCTCACGCCAGACAAACAAAGGAAACTGACTTCTTACTTCAAAATGTTGGCAACAAAGACCCAGTTATCTGCAAGACAAATTTTGCAGGTTTTGAGCTTCATGGCATCCTGCATTCTGCTAATTCCATATGCCAGACTGCATATGAGGAAACTACAATGGTATCTAAAAAGTGTTTGGAGTCAACATTGTCACAGCCTGGAAACATTAATTACCCTCATTCCTTGCCTGCAACAGGAGTTTCGATGGTGGGCACAGGCCTGTCACCACAACAAGGGACAGCCATTCACCCTACCCACAGCCAGGCAGTCAATAACAACGGATGCTTCAGATTATGCCTGGGGGGCCCACATGGCAGGAAAATGTATTCAGGGCACATGCCCCACAAGCCAAAGGCATCTTCATATCAATCAAAAAGAAATGCTAGCTGTTCAGAATGCCCTGACAGCTTTCAAGGATCTACTCCATCCAGGACAACTATTGATAAGGATGGATAATACTACAGTCATGTGGTACATAAACAAACAGGGAGGTACTCATTCCTACCCCCTTTGCAGACGAGCCATGAGTTTGTGGGACACAGCATTGACTTATCAAGTACACCTGCAAGCACAATTCCTGCCAGGAAAGAAAAATACTCTGGCAGATGAACTAAGCAGAAACCTCACGGATCCCCACGAGTGGAAACTGGATCCACAAGTCTTCAGCATGATAATAAAGAAATGGGGATGCCCAGACATAGATCTATTTGCCTCCCCTCACAACTGCCAATTACAGAGATTCTGCACAAGGACTTATCACAAGCAAGTATGGAAAGTGGATGCTCTATCATTCAGCTGGAAAACCCTAACAGTATATGCCTTTCTTCCTCTGCCTCTCCTCCCCAAGGTACTCCTAAAGGTCAGACAAGAGAAGCCAAAAATGATTGGTTGCTCCAGACTGGCCCCGCCAGGACTGGTACCCAATCCTAAAGAGCTTGTCTCAAGGCCCAGCCTGGACATTGCCTCTAATTCCTCATTTACTGACCCAACAAAACAATCAGATCCTGCACAGCCAACTCAGAACCCTAAATCTGGCAGCATGGCGTATAATGTAGCCATTCAGTACACACCTCTCTCTAAAGCAGTGATGGATGTTATTTTGGAGGCCAGGAGGTCCAGTACCAGAAAATCCTATGCAGAAAAATGGAAAAGATTCTGTGCTTGGATCCAGGCACAGGGAATTGACACGTTTGTACCAAATATTCCTCAGATTTTACAATACCTGACTGAGATGCTGGACAAAGGCCTATCCTTTTCATCAATTAAAATCCATGCCTCTGCCATTTCAGCTCATTACAATATGGGACCACCAAGTTTTTTCCACATCCATTGCTAAGACAGTACCTCAGAGGGGCCAAAAACATAAGACCTCCAAGGAGAGCACCAATACCTGCATGGGACCTGAATTATGTCTTGGAAAAACTCACACTGCCGCCTTTTGAGACAGCCAATACAGCTGAAATAAAGTTCTTATCTTTGAAAACAGCTCTGCTGCTAGCAATAACCTCTGCAAGACGAGTCTGAGTTACAGGCGCTCATGGCTGTGGAACCTTTCATCATTTTCCATCCAGACAGGGTTTCTCTGAGGACGAACCCGACATTTATGCCTAAGGTAATGTCCAGTGTGGCCCTTAACCAAACCATTCATTTGCCTACTTTTTAATCCAAACCCACAGAATAAGGGTGAGAGACTCCTGCATTCTTTGGACATACACAGACAGCTACGCTTCTACTTGGACAGAACTAAAGCTTTCAGAAAGACTGAGCAACTCTTAATAACATATGCTGCAGGATCCCAAGGAAAGACTGTCTCAAAACAGACTATTTCAAAATGGATAGGCCACTGCATTCGTTTCTGCTATTCACAGCATGGCAAATCAGTGCCTAAGGGCGTTAGGCCACACTCAACCAGAGCAGCAGCCACTTCAGCAGCCTTCCTCAGATGAGTACCAATCAAAGACATTTTAGAGGCTGCAACTTGGAGTTCAGTGCATACTTTTACCAAGCACTACCATTTACCTCTCTACTCTAAATACAGAGCAGGCTTTGCCACTGCAGTTCAGCAGGGCCTTGAAGCCTCTCCTAATCCTATTTAGACCCAGCCACCCAACCTCAGCTTTGGGATTCAACCCAAGTGTAATGACTGCAACAGTGAAACACGATGAACATAGTACAGTTGTGTACTTACCATAAATGTAGATGTTCGAGTGTATTCAATGTTGCAGTCCAGGTTACCCACCCACCATCCCCCTTTTATTTGCTGGGACTTATCTGTACTTCTCTATCCTATACAACCTATATAGTGTATTTGCTTGTAGATGAAGGAAATATTTAATGTTAAGTTGTCTATCTTGCCTTCATTCTTGCTGGATGGGTTCGGAGCCGAGGATCGGCTCCGACTCGGCCTTCTACCAAAGCTCGAGAGCTATTCACCGGCTTGAGGCCTCCCCATATCCCACAATGCTAGGTGTCAGATACCCAGATCTCGTTTGCCGCTTCAGCTACGAGGTTGCGATTTTACCGGCTCCAGGTCATATAAATCTTTTCTTGTGTTATTACCTTTAATTTTTTCATATACTGTCTTGTATTTAGAAATTCTTCCCTCCTAGTTTTAATTAGATTGTGTCCCCTTTTGATATCCCACTCAAACTCATTTTTTTGTTGTTCGAGAGTCCCCCCCCACCCCCCACCCTTTAGGGTACTGTTAGGCCTTGTTAGACAATTAGTGTTTTTCTTGTATTGTTATAGATATATATATATATATATATATATATATATATATATATATATATATATATATATATATATATATATTTGTTAGTAGTAAGGTAGTTGTGTGGCTATAGTCTTATAGTTAGTTATCTAGTGTGTGTGTGTGTGTTGTGTTTAAGCACAAGTTACCTTTTTCCCTTTGGTATCCCATTTTTTAATATGTCTAAAGATACCAAAGTTTCAGGTTTCAAGAAGTGTGACTCGTGCTGTCAGAAGATGTCTCTGACAGACGGTCACACTTCTTGTGTTTATTGCTTGGGTCCCCTACACCTGCAGGACTCTTGCTCGGTCTGCCATGCCTTCAGCCCGAGAGTCCTGCAGGAGTGTAGGTACAAGCTCATTTTGAGAGGCTTACTTAAGCCAGAAGGATCCCTGGCTAAACCTCTGTTGGGAAAATCCTTAAAGCCCGCCAAACCGTCGGCTCCCTGTTCGGAGCCATCACCGAGTGGAGCTCCTGCCTCCTCGTCGGTTCCGGCTGGAACAGACGTCTCGAGACCTCAGTCGGCTCCGACCTTAGTGTCGGAACCTTCTCTGAGCCGAAAACGCTCAAGGTCCCCATCTATAGAGTCTCTCCGTTCGGCTCCAATGTCTCCATTGCTTCAGTCTGAGTGAAGCCATAGGTCCCACTCCTCTCGGTCTTCCAGGCTATCCGATCATGACTTGGAGAGGGTGGTCATTAGGCTCCTAAAGTCGCAGGCCCTGGCCAAAATTTTGACCAGCCCCTCTCAACAGACTGGTATTCTGCAGTTCCTCCTCCGACTCTTCCACTGTGTTCGGAGCCGGAGCTCGTTGGGGCTTGAATCGTAGGCATGTCGGAGCCGATACCACACCTTTCGGCTGCCTCGTCGGCTCCAATCTCTTCGTTGGTGGGCGCCGAGACTCCCTCATCAGCTCCGAGGGGGTGAGTGGCATCGAACCCTTGTCCGACCCCGTTCTCCCTCTCGGGGCCACAGCGCAGGTGAGCTCGGCCCCGACATCGGCCTTGGAGCCGTCCCTCTCGGTGCTGGGAGGGGTTCACGTCTCTTCGGAGCGGAGACTGTCTTTTCTGCCTGATAGGGGCGCCTTCGAGGTCATGAGGAGTGTGCTGACTCCTGTGTTGGCTCCACGATCGGCCCCTTCGGCTCCTCCCCCCATGGTGCCTGCATCGGTCTCTATCCATCCTCCTGACCGCAAGCGTGGAGAGCAGGCGCTCAAGGTCGCCCCATTGGGCGTATCTTCCTCTTCCGAGGCCTCCCCTGATCATTCAGAGGAGCCCCCTCAGAAGAGAAAATGTAAGAGGAAACATGTTGACTCCCCCGAGTCAGTCACGTCTGATACCGACTTGGAGGATTCGGAAGGGTCCCCAAGGTCCCCCTCTGAGTGTCTCCTTTTCAGACATCCTTGAGATCCTTAGGCAGAGGGGGAACTGGACTGCCCTTAACCCTTCCGAGGACGAGTCAGTGTACCTGGACGTGTTTGGTTCTCGCCCTTCCACCTCCTGGGTGTCTCCACCTTTCGACCCGCTCATGGAAGTGGTGGCTCAGAAGGCGTGGACAGCCCCGGACACAGTGGAACCAACCCCCGCAGGCCCACTAAGTTCATCACGGCCCATCTGACAAACAATTTCTGACAAAAGGGGTCCCTGTTGATGCCATGGTGGTGGCAACAGCCACTAAGAAGGAGTTGGCTGACCCTTCGGTACCTGTTCACCCACCTAATAAAGAATCTAGGACAGTGGACAGGTACGGGAAGCGGATGTTTTCTTCAGCGACCTTTTCCATGCGGTCGCTGAATTATCTGTGTCATTTCATCCACCTTCAAAGGGATCTTCTCAAGGAACTGGGTGATACCCTTCAGGATCCATCAGCTGCGGGGTCTCAGGATAAGATTAACTCCCAGCTGGCGACCCTTAACTCTATAGTCAACTCCTCCATGCGGCTCATTTCTTATGCAGCCGATGGGGCGAGTAGGGCTGCAGGTACAGGCGTGGCTTTAAGGAGACATGCCTGGATGCGGTTATGTAACTTTGTTGACCCCTTTAAGGCGTCCTTCACCAATATACCCCCTTCGATGGTTCGGCTTTGTTTGGACCACAGGTGAAGGATACCCTTACCAGGTGTGAGCAGGAAGGCAAGACTCTCTCTGCCGTGGGAGTCCGTTTTTCTACTCCACTCTAGACCATACCCTAAAGGTCAAAAGAGTGGAAAAATGTGGTTTCGGAAACCCCAGGGAGTCGTGCCTGACACGCGTGGCAAGATGTTAAGTTGTCTATCTCGCCTTCATTCTTGCTGGATGGGTTCGGAGCCGACCTCGGCTCCGACTCGGCTACTCTAAAAGCTCGAGAGTTGGTTCCACCGGCTCGAGGCTCCCCTTATATCCCACAATGCTAGGCGGTAATACCCTAGATCTCGTTTGCCGCTACAGCTATCGAGACGTGTTGCTTCAACCGGCTTCAGGTTAGTGTAGAAAACAGTTTAAAAAGTTTTACTAAACCCCTTTAAATTAGTTTTCCATACAGTATCCCCTTACTTTAAAGGATTTTTATCCCTTTCTCCTTGTTCTTCACCGTTTTTTTACCACAAGAACTTATATGTTCTTCCCTTAGGCCTTCGGGCCCTCCCATTCCCCTTTGGAGTGTATGTGTTTTCTGTAGGGACTTTTATAAAACTAAACTATCTAATTTTATTTAGTTTAAGTTAGTGTTATTTAGTGTGTAGTGTAATCGGTGTGTTAGTGCTTGTGTGTGATTACACTTGTTCCTTAAAATGTCTAAGGATTCGAAGGTCTCAGGCTTCAAGAAGTGTGACTCGTACTGTCAGAAAATGTCTCTGACAGACTGTCACACTTATTGTGTGTACTGCCTGGGACCTTTACACCTGCAGGACTCTTGTGCTGTATGCCATGGCTTTAGCCCTCGAGTCCTGCAGGAAAGGAAAAATAAGCTCATCTTATGGGGCTTGCTTAAACCTGAGGGTCCCCCGACTGTTTCTTCGGGCAAACCCTCTAAGGCTTCTAGGTCTTCGACTCCAGCATCTGAGTCGACACCTAAGGCGTCGAAGTCTGCTACTACATCGGCTCCGGCTGGAGCCGATGAGACTCGAGCTCTTATTCCTGTGGTTCCCTCGGCTCCGGCTGGAGCCGTGGTATTAGAAATCTCTGAGTCGGCTCAGATAAGGCTATCGGAACCGACATCTAGGAAGAGGTCTAGGTCACCGTCCCTTGGCTCCGTTCATTCGGCTCCAGCATCTCCGTTGCTGTCTGAATGGAGCCATAGATCTCACTCCTCTAGGTCATCGAGACTGTCTGACCATGACCTTCAGAGGGTAGTGAGTTGACTTCTTAAGTCCGAGGCACTGGCCCAAGTGCTTCAGAGCCCGACTCATCAGTCGATGCTTAATCCTATTCCTCAAAATGTTCCTCTTCCGACTCCCTTGAGTTCGGGCAGCGTTGGACCAAGACTGTGGTAGCGTCGGAGCCGATACAGTTGTCTTCGGCTCCGTCGTCGGCTCCGATTTCTTCCTTGGAAGAATCTCGGCGCCGGACTTCCCTCGTCAGTTTCGAGGGGGTGAGTGGCATCGGACCCTTGTCCGACCCCACTCTCCCTCTCGGTGCTTCGGCGCTGGTGAGTTCGGCTCCGACATCGGCCTCGAAACCATCTCTGTCGGTGCCGAGGGAGGTTTTCAGCTTTTCGGAGCGGGGACCTCTGGCTCTGCCTGACAGGGGTGCTTTCGAGGTCATGCGGAGTGTGTTGGAACCCTGTTCAACTCCACAGTCGGCTCGTCCGTCCCTCCCTCTTGTGCCTCAGGTGATGTCTACTCACTCCCTCATCCCAGACCGCAGAGAGCCAGCTCCTCAAGAATCCCTGTGGGATCTCATCCTCTTCGAGGCCTCTCCTGAATTGGCAGGAGAGCCCCTAGGAAGAGAAAGTGCAAGAGGAAGCACATAGACTCACCTGAGTCTGTCACCTCTGACACGGATTTAGAGGATTCTGAGGGTTCCCCCCGTTCCCCTTCTGAAGATGTCTCCTTTGCAGACATTCTGGAGATCTTGAAACAGAGGGGAAATTGGCCGACCCTTAACCCTTCGGAGGATGAATCTGTGTATCTTGAGGCGTTGCTCGCCCTTCCACCTCCTGGGTGTCTTCCCCCCTTTGACCCCCTTATGCAGGTGGTAGCAAAAAAGGCTTGGACTGCTCCTGACTCAGTTGATCCAACCCCCAGGAGACCTTCAAAGTTCATTACAGCACCAGCAGACAAGCAATTTCTGACTAAGGGAGTTTCTGTGGATGCTATGGTGGTAGCTGCTGCCACTAAGAAGGAACTAGCTGATCCTTCAGTACCTGTCCATCCCCCTAACAAGGAATCTAGGTCTATGGACAGGTATGGGAAGCGGATGTTTTCCTCAGCGACCTTTTCAATGCGTTCGCTGAACTACCTCTGTCATTTCACTCGTCTTCAAAGGGACTTGATCAAGGAAGCGAGTGAGATGTTAAAGGATCCTACGGCTGCGGGTTTTCTGGACAAGATGAACGCTCAGCTGGCTACCCTAAATTCTATAGCTAACTCCTCCATGCGCCTCCTCTCATATGCGGCTGATGGAGCGAGCAGAGCCACAGGGACAGGTGTGGCCTTACGCCGGCATGCCTGGATGCGGCTATGCAATTTTGGACCCCTTTAAGGCGTCTTTCACTAATTCCCCGTTTGATGGATCGTCCCTTTTTGGTCCTCAAGTGAAAGAAACTTTGACAAGGTGCGAGACGGATGGCAAAACTCTTTATGCCGTCTGAGTCCGTTTTTCTACTCCTTCTAGGCCTTACCCCAAAGGCCAGAAAAGTGGGAAAATGTGGTTCATAAAGCAATCTCAAGGGGCTTTGCCTGACGACAGTCAGTTCCCCTAGAGGCAGAGGGGAACAATAATGGTAGACGTCGCCCTAGAGGCAGGGGGGGTCCGCAGAACCAGGGCAATCGAGAAACCTTTTCCGATAAGCCCTTCCAGCATCCCTGAGGTGTTGCCCGACTGTCCATCTTCGGAGGCAGTCGGGGGAAGATTATCACTGTACCCAGAAGCCTGGCGATCCCTAACTCAAGACAAGTGGGTACAGTCCATCATTTCTGAAGGCTATTCCATTCCATTCTTTCGCATTCCAAATCAATCAAAAAAATCCCTTCCAGATGTTCCACCCACTCAAAGGGATCAAGCAGCGTTAGAAATATCAAAGTTGCTTGCAAAAAGAGCCATTCAGCCAGTGCCAGCAGACCAGCAAGGATCCGGAATCTACTCCAAATTCTTTTTGGTTCCAAAGAAAACAGGGGACTGGAGGCCCATTTTAGACCTCAACATCTTGAACAAGTCTGTCAAGAAAACAAGATTTCGGATGGTCACGTTGCAATCCATCCTACCCCTACTGGGAAAGGAATACTGGATGTGCTCTATAGACCTCCAGGATGCGTACTATCACATAAAAATGAACAGACGCTCCAGGAGATTCCTCCGCTTCAGGCTGGGAACCAGTCACTTTCAATTCAGAGCCCTGCCCTTTGGACTCACCACAGCCCCCCGGGTGTTTACCAAATGCATGGCAGTGGTGGCCTCTCACCTGAGACGTCAAGGATTCCAGGTGTTTCCATACTTGGACGACTGGCTCCTTACAGCTCCCACCAAGCATCTTCTGCTACCCACCAAGCATCTTCTGCTACTTGCCAGAAACTATACTTTTCGCATATTTCGAAAGCTAGGCATCTCAATAAATTGCGAAAAGTCTGTTTTGTCGCCTTGTCATGCTATTACCTTCATAGGCGCAAATCTGGACACAGTCAACATGTCTGCGAGACTCACAGACCAAAGGATAGCAGACATACATAAACTAGTCTCCCTTCTTTTCCACAGCAACAGAATCAAAGTCAGGTTAGTCCTAAAAGTACTGGGGATTATGGCGGCTGCTATTCCTTTACTTCTATTAGCCAGATTTTACATGAGAATCTTACAATGGATGCTCTTCACACAATGGTCATACCAACATCTTCCGATGTCCCACACCATTGTGATAACACAAGCATGCAGGAATCATCTCCTTTGGTGGATTTCTTCCCCCCAGCTCTTCCTAGGAAGACCATTTGTCCCTCCCCCTCCGGTTGCTACTCTGACAACGGACGCCTCCCTGATCGGGTGGGGGGGCATTTTCAGGGCAGGACAGTCCAGGGCATTTGGCAATCAGACTAACGCCACTTGCATATAAATGTTCTAGAGATGAGAGCAGTGCTTTTAGCGTTGCAAGCCCTTCAAGACTCTCTTCCTTTGGGAACGATAGCAATTCAGACGGACAACATGTCTGTAGTGTGGTATATCAACAAACAAGGCGGAACCAGGTCCTACCCCCTATGTCGAGAAGCACTCAGACTGTGGCAATGGGCGATTTCTTCTCAGCGGTTTCTGATAGCAACGCACATCCCCGGAAAGTCCAATCTCATTGTGGACAAATTGAGCAGAGCTATTCTCATGCCTCACGAGTGGTCTCTGAAAAATTCGATTGTGGAGGAGATTTTTCTAAAATGGGGCCAGCCTTGCTGCGACCTTTTTGCTACTCCCCAAAACAGCAAGTGCAAAGATTATTTCACCCTCTTTCCTCTACCAGGCCATCCCAGCAGGGACGCTCTAGTCCAAATTTGGCCCCGGGGACTTCTGTATGCATTTCCTCCCTTCCCACTAATCTCTCAAGTTATACAGAAAGCTATCGCTCAGAAGGCTTCATTGATCCTCATTGCCCCTTACTGGCCTCGTCAGGTTTGGTTCCCTTTTCTACACCAATTTCTGTTGGAGCAACCCTGGCATCTGGACCTAGTTCCAGATCTTTTGATCCACCAGTCGGGTCAGTTACATCGCTCCCTCCCCTCTCTGAACCTCACTGCTGGGTTCCTCCGATTCCAACCTTTGCCAGGCTTCCTCAAATATCTCACTCAGTTCGAGATATTTTAATAGCTTCCCATAAATCTTCCACCCGGAAGATTTATCTTAGTAAGTGGAAACGTTTCTCCTATTGGGCTCAAGAAAGGGACATAGATCCCTTCACTGCTCCCATTCAGACGGTGCTTGATTTCTTAGCCGAATTATTCCACGCAGGTTCGTCTCCATCTACCCTTAAGGTTCAGTTGGCAGCTATATCTAACTTTCATGTGGGCATCTCTGATTCTGCCATCATGTCTCACAAGCTTTGCAAAGCTTTTTTGAAGGGAGTTTTTCTTCTCAAGCCTCCTATAAGAAGTCCTCCTCCTTCTTGGGACCTTAATTTAGTTCTCACATCTTTGATTCTTCCCCCCTTTGAACCTGCAGCTTCCTGTTCAATGAAATTGCTATCCTGGAAGACACTCTTTCTGGTAGCCATTACTTCGGCTAGAAGGGTCTCAGAACTTCATGCACTCTGCAGTCGATCACCATATCTTTTGTTTCATAAGGATATGGTATCCTTACGGACCAATCCCTCCTTTTTGCCTAAAGTAGCCTCTGCAGCAAATCTAAATCAAAACATTGACCTTCCTGTGTTTTTTCCTAACTATTCTAACAGGTCTGAACAGAAATTACATTGGCTAGATGTTCATCGACAATTAAGGTATTATTTGGATAGCACCAAACGGACCAGAAAAACTGACCAATTGTTTGTTTCTTATGCAGAAGGCAATAATGGCCTTCCAGTTTCGAAAGTATCACTCTCCAGATGGCTTACATCCTTGATTTCCTTCGTGTATGAGATTAGACACCAGAAGTTGCCTAACAGACCTAAGGCTCATTCTACTAGAGCATTGGCTACTTCTATAGCTTTCCAAGATAGGCTGCCTATTGATACGATTTGTGCAGCAGCTACATGGGCTACTCCTCACACTTTCATTTCTCATTACAAGTTGGATTTAGCTTCTAGACATAGAGCTAACTTTGGTTCCACTGTACTCAAGAGTCTGTTCTGATAGGCCACCCGGGACAAGGTGCTAGGACGGTCCCATCCAGCAAGAATGAAGGCGAGATAGACAACTTAACATATAGAAGTTATGTTCTTACCATAACGTTCCATGTTAGTTGTCTTCTTCTCGCCTTCTTTCTTGCGTCCCACCCTCCATCCCCCTAGCCTAGACAGACCTAGAGGAGTTTGATTGTGACCTTTCTTCCTACCACCTCTATTGTATATATGTATATACTATACTGTGTATATATTCCTTCATCAGGTTTTAGGTCACCTTCCTTCTGTCATTTTATAGAGGTGGGTTTTTCCCATTTCCAGTAGTTCTGGATTTCTTTCTGGTTGGGCCTAGCTTACAAACGAGATCTGAGGTATTACCACCTAGCATTGTGGGATATAAGGGGAGCCTCGAGCCGGTGGAACCAACTCTCGAGCTTTTAGAGTGAGTGGGAGCCGAGGTCGGCTCCGAACCCATCCAGCAAGAAAGAAGGCGAGAAGAAGACAACTAACATGGAACGTTATGGTAAGAACATAACTTCTATTTTCCCTCCAGGGGCAGAGGAGGAAACAGTAATAGACGCCGCCCAAGGGGCAGAGGGGGTCTGCAAAATCATGGTAGCAGAGAATCCTTCTCTGACAAACTCTTTCAGCACCCCTGAGGGGCTGCCCGACTGTCCACCTTCGGAGGCAGTTGGGGGAAGATTGTCACTGTACCCAGAAGCCTGGCGAATCCTCACACAAGACAAATGGGTACGGTCTATCATATCCGAGGGTTACAAAATCCCCTTTGTCCACACCTCTACACAAAGAAACCGGTCCCTTCCAGATGTTCCACCCGTCTAAGGGAGCAAGCAGTACTAGAAATTTCAAAACTGCTAAAAAAAAAAAAAAAAAAAAAGGGCCATCCAGCCAGTCCCAGCAGACCAGCAAGGATCCGGGATTTACTCCAAGTTCTTTTTGGTACCAAACAAGACAGGGGACTGCAGACCCATTTTGGATCTCAGCAGGTTAAACAAATCTGTTCAAAGAACGAAGTTCCGGATGGTTACGCTTCAGTCCATTCTACCCTTTTTGGGTCAGGACAATTGTATGTGCTCCATAGAACTTCAGGATGCGTACTACCATATCAAAATGAACAGGCGCTCCAGAAGGTTTCTCTGCTTCCGGCTGGGAGCCAGTCACTATCAATTCAGAGCCCTGCCCTTTGGTCTCACCACAGCCCCCAGGGTATTCACCAAATGCGTGGCAGTGGTTACGGGTCACCTGAGATGGCGAGGATTCCAGGTGTTTCCATATGTAGACGACTGGCTCCTAACTGCTTCCACCAGCCATCAGCTGCTGCGAGCCAGGGATTATATCATCCAAACTTGCTCCAAGCTAGGTATCTCTATAAACTTCGAAAAGTCTGCATTGTCGCCTTGTCAATCTATAACCTTTATAGGAGCAAGATTAATAGAAAGAGTCTCAGACATTCGCCGACATGTCCAGACCTTACTACAGTGCAAGAGAATTCAGGCCAGATTTGTACTGAAAACCTTGAGTCTCATGGCAGCAGCAATCACATTACTTCCCCTGGCTCGCTTTCACATGCGGATCCTTCAGTGGATGCTTTTTACCCAATGGTCATTTCAGCAGCTTCCGATGTCTCACAGCATAGTCATCACCCAATCGTGCAAAGACCACCTTTCTTGGTGGATGGTCTCCTCTCAAGTACTTCAAGGCAGACCGTTTGTTCTTCCTCCTCCTGTTGCCACGATGACAACGGATGCCTCCCTGATCGTGTGGGGGGGGGGGGTATTTTCAGGGCAGGACTGTCCAGGGCACTTGGCAACCTCTAGAGTGCCACCTGCACATAAACGTCTTGGAGATGAGAGCGGTACATTTAGCGTTGCAAGCTCTTCAGGACTTTCTACCCACCGGGACTGTTGCAATTCAGACGAACAATATATCTGTAGTGTGGTACATCAACAAGCAGGGCGGAACCAGGTCCTATCCCTTATGTCGAGAAGCACTCAGACTCTGGCAGTGGGCAATCTCCTCTCAACGGTTTCTGATAGCAACGCACATCCCTGGGAAGTCCAACGTCATAGCGGACAGGCTAAGCAGAGCTATTCTCATGCCTCACGAGTGGTCTCTCAATCAGTCAGTAGCGGACAAAATTTTCCGCAGATGGGGTCAACCTTGCTGCGACCTTTTCACAACCCCTCTCAACAGCAAGTGCGACTACTACTTCACTCTCTTCCCCCTCCCCGGCCACTCCCCCAGAGACGCTCTAGTTCACAATTGGCCCCGGGGTCTTCTGTATGCATTCCCACCTTTTCCCTTAATTCCAAAACTAATTCAGAAAGCGACCGCATTGGGATCCAGGATGATCCTCATTGCCCCTTACTGGCCTCGACAAATTTGGTTCCCATTCCTGCATCATCACCTGCTGGAGCAGCCTTGGAATCTGGACCCAGTGCCAGACCTCTTGGTCCATCAGTTGGGCGGGCTGCACCAATCCCTTCAGTCTCTCAACCTCACAGCTTGGTTGCTCCACTTCCAACCTTAGCCAGGCTTCCACATATTTCTCAGCCAGTGCATGAAATCATCCTTTCTTCACACAAATCTACTTCCAGGAAGACTTATGCTAGTAAGTGGAAACGTTTCTCTTTCTGGGCGGAGGCTAGAAATATAGATTCCTTTACAGCCCCTGTCCATCACGTTCTAGATTTTTTGGCAGAACTTTTTCGAGCAGGTTCCTCATCTGCCACCATTAGGGTCCAGTTGGCTGCTATCGCTAATTTCCACACTGGCCTTTCAGAAACCAGCATCATGTCCCACAAACTTTGTAAAGCCTTTCTTAAAGGGACTATTTTACTTAGGCCCCAGGTTAAAGATCCCCCGCCTCCATGGGATTTAAATCTGATATTAACTTCCTTGATTCTACCTCTTTTTGAACCTGCGGCCTCCTGTTCCTTAAAATTACTCTCCTGGAAGACTCTCTTCTTAGTAGCCATCACCTCAGCTAGAAGAGTGTCGGAGCTTTAAGCCCTCTGTATTCATCCTCCTTATCTTGTTTTCCACAAGGATAGAGTTTCACTCAGGACTAATCCTTCCTTTCTACCCAAAATACCTTCTGAGACCAACCTGAATCAGGCTATTGATCTTCCTGTCTTTTTTCCCTAACTATTTGAACAGAGCTGAACAAAGGTTGCACCAATTGGACAGTCACAGGCAATTACGTTTTTATTTGGATAGGACTAAACAAACAAGAAAATCGGACCAACTCTTCCTATCCTATGCTGAGGGCAAGCAGGGCCTGCCAGTTTCTAAAGTAACCTTATCCAGGTGGTTGGCCTCTATTATTACTTTGATTTATCAACTCAGACATAAGGAACTCCCCACAAAACCAAAAGCTCATTCCACCAGAGCATTAGCTATGTCGGTAGCTTTTCAAGCAAGACTACCAATGGAATCTATTTGTGCTGCAGCCACATGGGCCACTCCTCAAACCTTCATTTCACATTATAAGTTGGATATGACCTCCAGGAGTCGAGCTGTTTTTGGTTCCACTGTGCTCAAGAGTCTGTTCTGATGAGCCACCCAGGACTAAGGTGCTAGGGACGCTGTCCCATCCAGCTAGAATGAAGGTGAGATAGACAACTTAACATTAAGAAGTTATGTACCTACTATAACGTTCCATGTTAGTTGCCTTCTTCTCGCCTTCTTTCTTGCATCCCACCCTAGCCTGGACAGACAGAGAAGAATCCCTTTTGAGGCCTTCTTCCTCTAGTTGACCTTTTTCTAGGTTACATCCTCCTCTGCCTTTAGCACTGTAGGTAATCCTTGTTTGGACAGGTGACTCCAAAAAAAAATTGTTTTTCGATGGTGTTAGCTCTGCCAAACGAGATCTGGGTATCTGACTCCTAGCATTGTGGGATATAGGGAGGCCTTGAGCCGGTGAATAGCTCTCGAGCTTTAGTAGAAGGCCGAGTCGGAGCCGAGGATCGGATCCGAACCCATCCAGCAAGAAAGAAGGCGAGAAGACGACAACTAACATGGAACGTTATGGTAGGTACATAACTTCTTATTTTTGTGCATGCATACTTATTGGCATAATTTTCAGCCTACCAATTTGGGGGCACCTGACATCTGGGGCAAGAAAAACTGAAGAAAATGGCATCGGCTGCTTCTTTTATACCCATGGCGCACTGATGTCAGGGAAGAGGCGACAGCAACCGACGCCGGAACTAGACTTTGGAATTCAGGCTAACTGCGGGTAGCCTGCCAGCAGGATAACCCAAGTGTAATGACTGCGACAGTGAATACACTCGAACATCTACATTTATGGTAGGTACACAACTGTACTTTGTCTTCCCTAGCCATCTGTCTTGAGAACCAGAGGTTTAAACTGCCCAGGGTAGCATGGTGGAATCGATTAGCTTTGAGGGACTTCAGTTAAGCAAGAAGACCAAGAAATCTCATCCAGATTCTTTGGCTGTCCAACTTCCACCAGATGTCTTTAGAAAACAGGGGATGCTCTGTAGGTCATCCAGTGTTGAATTTGGATTCCTGTGCCACAATCCTGTCTGAAGCCAGCATGGATCCTTCCTTTTGCATGTCCTCTTAGGCTTTGCAGGTATATGCTTCGAATGTTGGGGTGGGGGTGGGGGGGCTGTGGTTGATTATCTCAGAGGGCCGTAGAAGGATTCTGCAGATTCTGGTCAGGTAAGTTCCAGATACTCTTATTGATCCTGTCAGGGTTCAGAACCTTTGGTGTTTGTTAGGATTGATGTCCCTACCAAGAAAAAAACAGAAGACTGAACATTCTTCTGTATGTCCTGTGACAGCCCCACTGTGGGCCAGTAATCAAGGAGCCTGAATCGTCACCACTGACACTGGAGAGGAACATTCACTTGAAATACAAATGGATGCACTCAGTATTTCCAGATGCAGACCTCTCTGCATCAAGCACAGTTTCTCTTAAGAGTGCACAGGAAACAGTCAGCCCAAAGTCTGGATTTTTTTATATCTGTCTCCGTCCAGGGCTCCAATAAAACTCCCTGTTGGCACAGCTATAGGGTTAAGTCCTCAGCTGAGGGTCCAAGCCAAGTACTCCAGCATCCTGTCTGTGAAACCAGTGCTTCATGTCTCTGCTCCAGGTCGCTGATAACACACAGTCTGAGATTTGATTTGCGCACACACACACACACACACACACACACACACACACACACACACACACACACACACACACACACACACACTGGAAAGGCTGGCACAGGTTTACTAGCTGTGCCCCCTTCTGCCCAGACGCTAAAGTAGTTACTGCCACCAGACACTCCCAAGTCAACTACTCTAAGGCTCTTACAATGGTACCAAATTATACTAAGTGAAATGAATACTAATATGAATGGTAGTTTGACCAATGCAGTAAGGCTTTCAGGAGTGGCCATAGAGTCTCCAAACAGATACGAGTACTCTCAAAAGTTAAAATATTCTCTAAAGGACCAGCCATTATGAAAAGTTTAAGTGTATTTAATAATAAATAATAAAAGAACATGGAAATACTATCTATTTACAATAAACACCAGAGTTTCATCACAGGAAATATTAAAATAACACAACCTAATAGATTCACACAGACACAGGAAAAACAGTACTTAACTAGTCTCACTATATTTTTCTGACTGATTTAAAGAGTTACTGTTCTCTGATCACTTACTAGCGCAAGGCAAGATGAAGTGGGTGAGTGATCCTCCTTTGTCAGGTTTCCAAAACAGAGTGCCATGAGACTTCAATCTGAATTGGTATTAAACAGTATTTTAGTGATGGATTCCAGAATAACATCACATACATCTGGTCATCTGACTTCTGGTTCCCATGCAACCCCCCCTTTGTTAGAAACTGCCAGGATTTAGCACCTATGTGTCAATAACACACACACACAAACAGCCTTGCTAAGATCTGTTGTAGCTCCTGGAATTCATAAAACACTTCCACTCCTCCTACAGGAGCTAATAAACGATACTTGTTGCAGACATTGTGTCTCTAGCTTCATTCTAAACTCTACAATAACATATTTATGGCCTAGGCCAAGTAATTTAATTTTCGTACTATTTCTCAAAGTAAGTTGGATTGAGATTAATCTCTTCTCTTCCAGTATCCTCTGTTATAATATATACATTAAGCAGTTACAGACATGCATGTAGATTTCTTTCCAGCAGGGCACAATGTTGAAATAGTTTTAACTCATTACAGCTGTGTGTGCCTCCAGGAGTTTCTACAGTTACCTCCTACTGGCCCGTCTAGGTGTCAAATATTGCTTGTCCATATTTGCATTAATAGTTCTAATGCCACATACACAGTATTAGAATGTTATCTTGAAGCATACATGATAGGAAACACAACTGTATTGATATGTGGCGTCTGTCAATGAGCATTTGTTAGAATTGTAAGGTGATTACTTCATTTTTTTAAAGGCTCAAGTCACACCCACTGGGTGTTAAAGGTACACACTCAAAAGAGCTGTACTGGAGGCAATGGGTTAACACAAGCAACTTTACACATACATTTTCAACACAAGCATCTGTACAAATCAGTTTGATATTCAAATAACATGTAATTCTGTACTAAATTCCAGCTAGCTGTGCTGGTATATGTTACACATTCACTGCCCTACTTCTCCTGGCATAGCTGGCAGTATATCACATTGTCACACATCCTAAGGACCCTCATTGGGAATGGCAGGAATTTACTCAGTGTCTATTTAATGCTTTAATGGTCCTGAAACCTCTCCAAGGGGTTTCTTTGCCTAGCCCTCTTGGACTTGCTCCTTCGAAAAGGCCTAGGGGACCCAATTCCTTGGATGGGGATTTGGAGTCTGATTGAAGGGTCCTTGTTTTACTCTTTCCAGATGCCTTCTTGTTTGGCGTATGGCTGTGATGAAGCGGAGTCCATCTTCTGAATCTCCTTTGATGAAATTGTCTTTTGGAGAGACAGTAACCGGAATGATGGAATACTTTGGGGGATTCTTCTCAGGTATCTGATATCCAGAAGAGATTATATGAGTTGCTTCAGGTGGGCACTCCTAAAGCTTCTGCAGTAAATACTTCATTGGCTGCTTTGTTAGACACCCTTAGAGCTGCCTCTAAGAATCCTGATTTTTCAGTTACCTGCTCCAAAGAAACCTGACAGATGTTCTTTGTGTTTCACTGTTGCAGTCATCACACTTGGATTATCTGCCTGCAGGTAGCCCTCAGTCGGCCTGAATACCAGAGTCTTGGGATTTCTACGTCAGATGCTGTTGCCTCTTCCATGACGTCAGGTCGTTAGGGGTATAAAACATGCAGCCGATGCCATTACATCAGTCTTTCTTGCCGTGGAGGAGCCCAAAGCAAAAGCGGTCGGCCACTACCTGAAATTTTCATTTTTCGAGTTTCAAACCTGAAGTCTTCTAAAGCTAAGTACCCTGTTGGGGATCCTTTTTTCTTGCTCTAACCGATGTCAGAAAAAGTTAACAATTGTATTTCCTGTGGAAAGCAAATACCTCTCATAGATTTTCATTCTTACTGCATCACCTGTTTAGGCCCAGACCAGGTCATCCCTTGCTGTCAGTTTTGTGCCTTGTTTAATGCCCGAGCTATTCGTCGTCGGGCTATCTTTGTTGCTAAATTATTTTGCCCTCATTCTCCGTATTCTGAAATGACTTCGATAAGCCATCAGACTACTGATCTTCCGGAAAAAAAGTAAGGATAAAGACAGAGGCACACCGCATAGGTCCAAAACTACCGACGACTTTTCCATTAAGCTAGTCGCCAGTCCGCTGGTACTCAGTGAAGCGCCTTCTCAGCCCCTGATACCCGCTTCTGCAGATTCGCAGGCCTCTGCCGAGACCCATTCGGAGTCTGGTATGCAGCGAGATGCTTCAACTATGGAACCTGTGGATGTCTCTACCTTGGATGGGTCCGGAGCAGCTGTGCAGGCACCAGCTTCTGAGGGTGTATTCCGACCTACCGATGTTCGTATTAAACCGACAACTTAGTTTTGGCAAAAACTACCGAGTTTCTCAGGCCCAGAGTTTACACTACGCCTAGAAAACCGATGACCAAAGCGCATGCTCAAGCTCCCATGCCACAAAAACAAATGCTTAGAATGGCTGAAGACCTTATTACTCTAATTAGGGGAAGCCAGCCTTCCCCGGCTAAAAGACAAAGAATTGAATTTCCTTCTGATTCTACAGACCAGGAGTCCAATGACTTTGACCCTTCTGATTACCAGGACATACCCTTATCTACCTATGAGGATTCAGATGCAGAGGATTCCATCCCCTCTGCCTCCCCTCCAGAGGAGTTTTCTTTTGGTGAAACCTTGCATACCTTAAGAGAGCATTTCCGCTGGGAATGCCAGGACTATCCTCAGTCCAAAAAGATACTCGGAGAACTTTTAGATTTGCCTCATCAAAGGCCTCTAGCTATACCCCCTGTCCTGGATATTGTAGATGATGTCTTCATGGTGTCCAGTCTTACTCCCAACACTTTACCACCAGCCCCTAGGAAACCTGACAGGTACTGCAAGACTACTTGACTCTCAAAAAATTCTCTTTAAGAATCCTACTGCAGATCTAGAGACCATTTCCCAGGCCCCTAAAGGCATTAAGACTACTACAGCCAAAAACCCTACCCCTTCAGACAGGGATTCTAGAACTTTAGACAGATGGGGTAAGAAGGTCTGTGCAGCTTTTGCCATCAGGGCTTTGAATTGCCAGTTTCACATGTTGAAGTTCCAGCAACATATTATGGAACTAATTAAACAAAAAATGGTGTTACTTCCAGATTGTGCAGAGAATAAAGATTTACAAGAGTTAATACATTCTGCAAACCAAGTTAGTAAACATACTTTGCAGTGTGGGTTTGATGCCTTAGAAGCATCTTGCAGGGCTGCTGTCACTGGGTCTGTACTGAGAAGGCATGCTTGGCTGATGGAACAAATGTTACCAGACCATGTCAAAGCAAAATTAATAGATGCTCCATTAAATCAGGATCGTTTGTTTGGCACTAAAGCAGAAGTTCTTAAAAAGATGGAGGAAAAAGCTAAACCTATGCAAACTGTCAAAGATTTCTTACAGGTGCACCCACTTGGATTCAGTAGGCACTGACCTTCTAAAAACTGGTCCCTCCCAGGCCTTCTCAGCCCAAACCCAGGGGAAACAGACCACCAAGACTACAGTCTCAGGGTATGCAGAGATCTAAACAATGGAGTGCTCCCACCTCTAAATCAGGGAGTGGTAAGCAACCCCCGTATAGAAAAAGTTCACAATGACTTTTCAATCATCCTTCCCAGCCATGCCCAAGTACTTGCACCCCTAGGAGGAAACCTCACCCTCCATGCAAAAAACTGGATGTCCATTACTCAGGACCGATGGGTTCTAAACATTGTATCCCAGGGGTACAGATTCTACTTCCACTCACTGCCAACCACAAGTGGGTTGCCAGACCTTCCTCCATACCAGTGGGCAGAGGCTCAAAAACAAGTGCTTTCCCTTCTCAATATCAGGGCTATTTAACCTGTTCCAGTAGAACAAAGGGGACAGGGTTTCTACTCCAGGCTGTTCCTGGTGCCAAAAAAGAGAGCTCCTGGCACCCTATCCTGGATCTGTCAATTCTCAACACCATTCTGGTGGTCCCAAAATTCAAAATGTTTACACTACAACAGCTGCTTTCTATGCTAGCCAAGGACTCCTGGCTAGTCACCCTAGACTTAAAAGAAGCTTATCTGCACATCGCCATAAGAGAATCTTGCAGGAAATATTGACGTTTCAGGGCAGGCTCTATGCACAGTTGTCTGCACTTCCCTTTGGCTTATCTGCTGTGCCCAGAGTATTCACAAAGTGCCTGGCTCCAGCCATTGCATACTACAGGCAGAGAAATGTTCAGGTTTACCCATATTTGGACGATTGCCTGATTCAGGCGGACAGTTGGGAATTGCTGCTTCAACACCTGGCATTTGTAAAAAGACTCCTAACTTCACTGGGGTTCACCATCAACGAAAAGAAATCACAACTGGTGCCCAGTCAAAAAATTGTATTCCTGGGAGCAAGCTTGAACACAACTTCCCAGCTGGCATTCCTCACTCCAGAAAAACAGGTCTGTTTGACAAAGTACTTCAAACTAATGGCCACCAAAACCCAGCTGTCTGCAAGGAAAATACTGTAAACCCTAGGGTTCATGGCCTCATGCATTCTACTAATTCCATATGCAAGACTGCATATGAGAAAACTTCAATGGTACTTAAAAAGTCTCTGGACAACATTCTCAGGACCTGGAAACGGTGATTCCTATCATACCTTGTTTAAGTGCAGAGTTCCTTTGTTGGGCAGAGGCATGCAACCACAACAAGGAACTTCCTTTCACTCAACACCTCGCTGTCTAAACCCTGACAACAGACGCATCAGACTATGCATGGGGGGCTCACAAGGCAGGCAAATGCATTCAAGGCAAATGGAGCCCAGGACAAATTCCCCTGCATATCATTCAGAAAAAGATGTTAGCTGTACAGAATGCTCTGACAGCCTTCAAATACCTTATCTTTTTAGGACAGCTCCTGATAAAGACAGACAACACCACAGTTATGTAGTACATAAACAAGCAGGGGGGAACTCATTCCTACCCACTCTGCAGGTTAGCCATGGCCCTGTGGAACACCAGGCTTGAGCAACCAAGTGCACCTGCAAGCTGAATTCCTGCCAGGCAAAGAAAATTCACTGGCAGATGACTTAAGCAGAAATCTGCTGGACCCACACGAGTGGAAACTGGAACCCATCTCATTTAGACTTCTAATCCAGAGGTGGGGGACACCGGAAAAACCACCAATTGAGCAAATTTTTGCAACAGGAATCCTCACAGCAGAGCCTGGAAGGGGGATGCCCTATCCTTTACATGGGAAAACCTCTCAATTTATGCCTTTCCTCCTCTGCCCCTTTTCTCAAAAGTACTACTCAAGATCAAATAGGACAGGCCCAGGACAATCCTTATTGCCCCAGACTTGCCACGCTAGCACTGATACCCACTACTACGCAGTCTGACAGCAGTGCCACCCTGGCACCTACATCAGACCCCTCCCTTCCCTGCTGTCTCAGCAGGAGGGACAGATTTTGCATTAACAGCTGCAAATCCTAAACCTTGCAGCCTGGCTTATCCCCTGAATACACCACCAGCAACCATCAGCAAACAGGTGCTGGACATCATCCTTGAAGCCAGAAGGCTTAGCACTAGGAAATCCTATGCCGAAAAGTGGAAAAGATATTGTGCCCACCTTACCTCTAATCCTTGATTAGCTAGCAGAGCTGCTCCACAGAGGCCTATCCTTCTCATCTGTTAAGATTCATGCCTCTGTCATCTCAGCTCATTATAATACTGAGCCATCTCCCTTTTCTCACCCTCTCATCAAACAGTTCCTGAGAGGAGCTAACAATTTAAGACCCCCTAGGAGAGCTCCCACCCCGGCCTGGGACCTTAACTTTGTACTGGAGAAGCTCACACTTCCCCCTTTTGAACCTGCTGCTTCAGCAGAGTTAAAATTCCTCTCTTGGAAAACAGCCTTACTTCTAGCCATCACTTAAGCAAGAAGAGTGTCTGAGTTACAGACACTAATGGCTGTGGAACCCTTCATTATTTTCCATGCTGACAGGGTTTCCCTCAGGACTAACCCATCATTTATGCCCAAGGTGGTATCCAGTGTGGCTTTAAACCAATCCATCCATTTGCCAACCTTTTTCCCTAATCCTCAGAATAAAGGGGAAAGGATCCTGCATTCTTTGGATGTGCACAGACAGCTCATGTTCTACCTTGACAGGACAAAACCTTTCAGAAAATCTGACCAGCTGCTAGTCAGCTTTGCTGCAGGGGCAGAGGGCAAAGCCATTTCCAAATGGGTATCACATTGCATCCATTTCTGTTACAAGCACCATGGAAAACCTACCCCACAGGGGATCAGAATTCATTCCACTAGGGCTACTCAACCTCTACAGCATTTCTCGGGGTGTCCCTACCAGGGACATCTTGGAAGCTGCAACCTGGAGTTCTGTACACACCTTCACCAAGCATTACCACCTACCTATTTCTAAATCCAATGTTGGATTTGCTACAGCAGTCTTACAAGGACTGCTAGCCAGTCCTAACACTTGACTGTCTCCACCCTTACTCAGCTTTGGGAATCAACCTGTGTGTGATGACTGCAACAGTAAAACATGAAAAACAAAGTACAGTTGTGTACACTTACCATAAATGTAGATGTTTGAGAGTATTCACTGTTGCAGTCCTGGTTTCCCTCCCTCCAGTCCCCTGACTTTCTCTGTCCTTTCTACCTATCCTCTTTATGGCCATGTTTATGGCAGGGGTATTTACTTTTTACTGATGGTGTTCCACACCATTTAATAGCTTCCTAATTTGGGGGCTCTTGACGTTTGGGGCAAGAAAAACTGATGTAATGGCATCAGCTGCATGTTTTTATACCCCTGATGACCTGACATCATGGAAGAGGCGACAGCATCCAATGCAGAAATCCCAAGACTCTGGTATTCGGGATGACTGAGGGCTACCTGCAGGCAGATAACCCAAGTGTGATGACTGCAACAGTGAATACACTCGAGCATCTACATTTATGGCAAGTGTACACAACTGTACTTTTCTGTAAGGTTCCTGAGGATTGTGGATTCCTATTTTAAGTGCCATTCTGCTGATCCTGATGTGGTCTCATTCTCCTCTAACAAGACTTCTAAGCTTTTGCCTTCTACCAAACTTCTGCCTTTGGATAAGGATACTATCCCACCCAACCTTCTTCTGCGAGGTTTATGTTACAGGTAGTAGGCTCCATGTCAGCTGCAGTAATTCTAGTCCCTCTGGCCAGCTTCTTTATGTGAATACACCAGAGGACCTTGGCAGTGCAATGATCAATACTTTATCAGCCTCTATCCCTGCCTATAAAGGTCACTCCAATCTGCAAACATCATGTCCAGTGGTGGATTCAATCACAAGACCTTCTTTTGGGCAGGCCGTTGTCTCTTCCCTTTCCAATAGCCACAGTGACCACGGATGCTTCCCACTTGGGGTGGGGGACATTACAAGGGAAAGATGGTGCGAGGCATGTGATCCGCTTCAGAATCCAAATTGCATATCAACATCCTAGAGACCTTCCAGGATGTTCTCCATCTAGGGGCAACTGCTGTACATATAGACAACATGTCAGTAGTTTGGTACATCAACAAACAAAGGAGGAACTCTCTTACCCATTGTGCCGTGAGGCCATGAGGGTCTTGAAATGGGTGATCTCTTCACTTCACTTTCTGGTTGTGATGCATGTATCGGGGAAAACCAGCATATTGGCAGGCAGACTCAGCAGGTCCATTCTGATTTTTCACGAGTGGTCAGTCAGTAACTAACATAATTTTCAGCCATTTGGGCCAGCCTTGCTGCAGTCTATTTGCGTCTTCCCTGAACAACAGTTGCAGTGAATACATTGCTCTGATCCCCCTTGGGGGAGTCACCAAAGGATGCTATTCTCCACTGTTGGCCCTCGGGTCTTCTCTATGCTTATCCTCCTTTACCTTTGATGCCGAGATTTCTTCAGAAAGCAAGCAGGTTGAAAAGCTCAGTCATCCTTATTGCCCCCTTTGGCCTTGTCAAGTGTGATTCTCCTTTCTATGGTTTCACCTCAAGTATCCTCCATGGAATCTGGAGCTCACTCAGGATTTCCTGTCCCACCCATTAGAACTTAAGCACTTCCAACCTCCACACTCTAACTGACTGCATCGTTTCTCTAGTTCTAGTGAATTGTTATATGGTCCAGTCTTGCCTCTCCCGTCTGCAATATTGTTTTGGCCTCCCAGAAATGTTCCACCAAAAGGGTGTACAAGAGTAGGTGGAAAAGATTTTCTGTATGGACTTGCAAAGAGAACATTGACACTTTTCAACTT
Source organism: Protopterus annectens (assembly GCF_019279795.1). Classification (NCBI taxonomy): domain Eukaryota; kingdom Metazoa; phylum Chordata; order Ceratodontiformes; family Protopteridae; genus Protopterus; species Protopterus annectens. The sequence continues at coordinate 827,573,029 of NC_056741.1, read as the reverse complement.
CTGTCCCAGATGTACTTTTTTCTTGGTCATCTTTTCAAGCAAGGGGATAGCTTTTCTACCATTAAGTTACAGTTGGCAGCTATATCTAATTTTTGTAAAGTTTTCATGAAGGGAGTTTTTCTTCTAAGACCCCCCCATAAAAGCACCTTTGGAGCTCACCTTAGTTCTACAAGGTTTGAACCAAAAACCTTTTGAACCGATAAGCCGTTGCAATTTGAAATTTCTAAAATTCTGTTTCGGAAAACTATTCTTTTGGCAGCTATTATGTCAGCAAAAAGAATTTCTGAAGTACAGGCATTATCAGCGAAACCTCTTTATATTATCTTCTATAAAAACAGTGTCCTTACATACCAATCTTCCCTTTATGCCCAATCCATTCAACTTCAAGTATTTTTTCCTAATTTTTCCAACAAAGGTGAATATATACTGCACCTTCTTGATGTTCATTAACAATTACATTTTTATCTTCACAGAACAAAACAACATAGGAAATCTGATCAGCTTTTGTGTCCTTTTCCTCCAGTTGCCTGGGGCAAGCAGTTTCAAAGAACATCCTAGCTACATGTATTACAGATTGTATTTCACTGATATATTACCATAGAAGCTTAGATTTGCCTAGCCCACTTGAGTCCATTTTGCTAAAGTCATGTCAACTTCAGCCACTTTTTCTTCAAAATCTTCAATTGATGACATTTGTACTGCAGCCACTTGGTCCACAGTACATACCTTTGTTACACATTACAAACTGGACATTGTCTCTAGAAGCAGAGCATCCTTTGGTTCAACAGTGCTCCAACATATCCTTTCAGGAAAGCCACCCAAGAGTTATGTAGCTGGGGACTCACCCAGTGGTGAGGAAGAATGAAAAGGACATCATCAGATTTAAAACTTATGTACTTACCATAACTTGGCATCTGTGTTGTCCATTTTCATTCTTCCTCACCTTCCCCCCCTTCCAGTGTTCCTAGAATGTTTCTTAGATAGCATAGGAACCCTCAGGTTCCTGGTTTGTGCCTCTTCAGGAAAAGTGGTACTACCTTTGCTTCTAGAATCTCTAGGCTGTTGAGGTGTATATGACTATTAATGCAGCAAACTCAATCTGAGGGGTTGGGGATGCCCTACGGGGTTATAGGAAAAGGGAGGAGCATGAGGCATGGATCAAAAGTCTTGAATAATGCAGCCAAGTTGGATCTGAGCATCAGATCCTAGACCCACTGGTGGGGAAGAATGAAAATTGACAACACAAATGCAGATGTGATGCTGCTGTTGCCTTTGAGTCTGTCCTGAGATGTTACTCTTCACTTTGCATGCATTCGTTACCTGAAGACATTAAGGCTAAGTTGCTGAGTGGTCCTTTGGATAATAAAAATCTCCTTGGGACTGCTGCTGCTGCTATGTCTCTCTTCATAAAAAAGGTAAAGCTTTGCAGTACCTTACAACATTTTTGTGCCCCCCTATTCCTAAGTTCCAGAAGAACTATCCTTTTGGGCCTGTGCAGAATCTTATTTATACCTATGAACTTGAATTTTTTTACGTGCTTACCCGTTTCCCTTTTGAGTGCTGTCACTGATACAGAATTTAGTTTCTTAGAAGGTATTGGTGGGGTTATACTTCAGAATTTCGAGTTACTGAAATCCCAAATTTCAGTAATTCGAGACCATGAAGCCGAAAACCAGAATGCCGAAAGTGCATAAGAGCGAATTTGAATATCTCGAATCTGCGCTTATGCATTTCAGGTGCGTTGCGTGTAGTGTTATGGTGCCTGAAATTGCAGGTGAGTGAGTGTTTGTGTGTGTTTTTGTACGTTGTATGTGTGGGTAAGGGTAGGAAGATGTAAGTGTGAGTGTTGGATTTGTTGGTGTTTGTGTATGTGTGATGTGTATTTGTGTGCGAGCAAGTGGAGGATGGCGTGGTGCAAGTTTTTTTTTTTTTTTATGTTATATGCGACCTCGGAGTTGGTATATATAAGTAGGGGGGGTGCAGTCCCCCACATGGGGGGGTGCAGGGAGTTTTGCCCCCCTGCTTATCTGTACTTATAGGGTTGTGTGGGTTGAATGGTGTGTGCGTTATGTGGTGTATGTATGTTCGTGATTGTGTGATTCGGGATTGTGGGTTTCTGTTTTGTGAATGGTTCGACTTTATAGTCTCGGGTTACTGAAATTTGGGATTTCAGTAATTCGAGATTATGAATTGAAACCATTGGTGGATAGTAACTTTACTAGGGAAGCAGCTAAGCTGTAGGTGTTATGACTGGGCTTCTCTCAGAACATTCCATTACTTTCTTCCAAAAGGTATACCAGAGACCTTGTTCAGCAATTCATTTCAGCTACTTGTTCTCTTCCTCAAGGTTTAAGCCAGAGTATCACATTCTTTACTGTTGCATATTCACCGCAGTTTTATTTCCAGAAAAAGAGGATTCATTATTTTAGGAAGACCAAGCAGCTGACACCTCTACTCCTGCTAGGAATGATGTGGCAGTTGCCAAGTAAACATTTTTCTGGTTGGATTGCTAGCCTTATTTTTTGTCATTAGTCTGTTATCCTTCCATTATCTTATTCAGTCAAGTGTTTTTTCACAGTGGAGATTGTGGAGTGTTTCAAGGTGGTACCCATAGTTGGCATTTATACCACTTGGTCCTCAGTACATACTTTAGCAAAGCACTGCAGTTGAGAATTTTACTTCCAGGAGTTGAGCATTTTTGACGCATTATTCTGCATGACTGCGTCTTCTGGGTCCATAATTTTGTCTGTTACCTGCCTCACATTTTGAGCTCTTGTGGATGCTACCCGAGATTCTGCACAAATGAATTCACTACAGAGGGAATTTTGAATAAGACAAAATGGGTATAAGAGCAGGTATTGTTCCATTTGAGCTTCAAGATGGCTTTCTGCTTTGCTTGCTTTTTTTTGTACCATTTTCTGTCCCTGTGCCAGCTGACTGTGTTGTTTACTACAACACTGTCCATTCTTCCATTCTTTTATTTTTGAGCAGGAATTTTGTATTTTGGCCATCACACGTCGGCAGACTTTTACTTAAGCCCTCACTTCCCTTGACATATGCTCAGCAACTCTGAGGGGATGAAAGAGCAATAGACATGGCATGGAGTATCACTCACATTGGTGAGCTATGTTCTCAAGAAACTCTGCCCATTCTCTTGTATTTAGGTACCTCTCTTTATGTTCCTAATTTCCATTGGAGATTCATTGATGGCACTTGTGTCCTGAAGACACGCATCCCATCCCATGTTGCCAAGTAAACTTATATCCATCCTACATGGAGTGGTGAGGAAGTAGCATACTTCATCTTTTCTTTCTCTCCCAAACCAGCTTGTATAGCACCAATTTCACTAAACTGAATATGACCCAGATAAATCAGTCAGGCTATTGACCCTTTATGATGCGAGGCAAACTGCATTCTGCACCTTTTTACTTTGTCCTCCGTCTCCCTCGAGTCTTAAGGGAGTGTTTCTTTGTCTGTCATGGAGAGGAGATCAGCTGTGTCATAGATTTATACTCATACAATTTTCTTTATTTCTTTGATTTGCTTATTTTATGGTGTTTTGATTAGGTGTAAAGAACTGGGAATTGAATTCTATGGCCAGAAGTGCTGTATTTGTGTCTGATGTGGGAGTGCTCCAGCGTGGGCCTAGTGGGAGGCACAGTTCCGAGTGCAAGAGCTTCAGATTAGAAGATTAAGTTAGCTGTTGAGAGAACATGTGAATTAGTCCTGAGGTCTTCACCATTGTAGTTATCCCTGTTAAATGCAAGATATTTTGAGTGCTTGCCTGTCTGTGAAAACTGTAAGAGTTAGAAAGTCTGTGGAAACCCTACCTCTAAATTTATTTAATACCATGACGGGAATGGACCCCTTTCCTAAGCCAAAGTATGATTAAAGTTCATGAAATTAGTATTGTTTCAATCTTTGACGTCAGCCAAAAGTGCTCTTCTCAGCACCCGCAGTGTGCCCAGTAATGACTCCTCCTGCAATTCGTATGGGGTTACATGCATTGGTAACATATCTAAATATGATTGTAGATTATTTTTTTGTAAGACCCATTGCTCCTGCTACTGTTGGAACTGTATGGGTATCTTTCTTCCACATTGCTGTAATTTCTGCCTGCAGATCCTGGTATTTTATGACTTTGTGTCTGTCTGTACACAAGACACTATAGTCAATGGGTGTGCTGATTTTCAGTCATCAATGCTACTTTTGTCTTGTTTTCTTGGACCACTGTGTCTGGTTTTCTAGCATCTATCTTTTGAACTGTTGGTAATGGGTGATCCCATGTGATATAAACTTAATCATTTTCTATGATCCTTTGTGGTTCATGTTTCCAGTGTTTTTCAGCCACTTTGATAACATATTGTCTGCACAATCCCCAGTGCAACAATCTTGTCACATTATTATGCCTTCCAGTATATACAGTCATTCTGCCATTAGTGTGTTGCAATCAGCAACAAGGTGTGTGACTGTTTCCAATTCGGTTTTACATAACCTACATTTGTCTGTTTCTCCCACATGTTCAATGGACTTTGTAAACCAGCGTGTATGTAGCCAACTGTCTTGTGCTGCCAATATAAACCTTTTATTTCGCTTCTTCTTAACCATTTCTGCTCCTGTTCCTGATCAATATGTGGCTGTTCCAGAAGTTTTCTATACTTGCAACTATATTTGTTTTTTCCACATTTCTTGCCTTCTCGTCTGGTCCTTCAACTTATATACTTTCTTTTGTTTTTTGGCACATTCAGTTGCTGCCTGTTTTTTATCTACTGCTGGTTTGATTTCCATTCCTGCTTGACGTTGATGTGCTTCTGCTAAATTAAGCAGAGAAGTAATTTTAAATTTATTCTCCTCACGTTTCAAAACTTTCACTATATTTGGATCTTGTGAAGTCAGTAGATAGGTGTGGAGTCCCACAATTCCCGATCTATACATGTAATCAATTTCAAGGAGACCCATCCCTCTTTCACAACGGGGATTATATAAGCTTGGTATATACTGATTTTTATAAATCATTTGGTGAGCATGAAGCATCCTTCTTGTTTTAATATCTAATCTATCCAACACTTTTTGGGGCCAGTCAGTCACTCCAAAACTGTACGTTAGGACAAGAAGAGCAAATTGATTTATAGCTTGGACCTTGTTCCCAGATGTCTAGGTTGTTCTCAGGATTAAGTCTTCTAAAGTATTCCTTGCTGAGTTTTATTTGCATTTGTTTGTTTTATTGCTGATCCTTCATCAGTTCCCAAGTATTTATATACTCCCTCTTGCTCAAGTTCTTTTAAGTCACATTCTTGTCCCAAACTCCTGGTGCTGCAGTTTTCCTGCTTTACAGGTTGCATTTGCACATTTATCAAGTCCAAATGACATTCTGATATCATCTGAAGAAGTTTTGACAACCGGCAGCTGTGCTTTCAGTTCCTCATCTGATGAGCTATACAGTTTTAAATCCATGACAGAGAAGATGAGAAGTCATCAGACTTTGTTGTTTTCATGGAGCTAAATTGTAGCCATGGCCTAAGCTGTTAAGTAAAGAGCTTAATGGGGTAATGGCAAGGCAGAATAGCAACGGTGACAGTGAGTCACCCTGGAATAGCCCCCTTTAAATTTTTATCCCTGGGGATAATAATCTGTCCTTTATCATGGCTTAATTGCAAAGTGGTCTGCCATTGTTTCATCGTTACTGTAATGTAGTCAATCAGTGTGGGGTGTGTCTTATACATTTTTAAGCACTCTTTTATCCTTGAATGTGGGATACTATCAAATGCTTTTTTGTAGTCAATCTATGCCATACTTAGATACTTCCCCTTTTTACAGTTCACTATAACTTTATTGAAAACAAATGATCCTTTGTTCCATATGACTTTCTTTTATTGCCCTTTTGTTCTACTGCCATAATTGTGTTTTCTTCTAAATGACTATAAACTCTGTCGGTGTCAATTCCCGTGTATAGTTTGTACATCGTCTGAAGGCAAATTATTGGTCTATAATTTGTAGGGTAGCTTGCAGGTTCACTTAAGTAAGAGCATTGTTTTGCCTGTTAGCCAGTGTGGTGTTTGTGGTGCCCATATAAATAGATGCTTTTCGTGCTTCTCTGTTGCAGTCATCACATTTGGGTTATCCCTGCCAGAGTAGCCCTCAGTCGGTCTGAATACCAGAGGCTTAGTATTTCTGCATCGGTTGCTGTCACTCCAGGACTGAAGTGAGGTCGTCAGTGGTATAAATTCAGGCAGCCGATGCCATTACATCAGTCTTTCTTACTGAGGAGCCTGAAGCAGAAGCAGTTCGCACGAGTGCCAGCTGGCCGCTACCTGAGTTTTTCATTTCCGAAATTAAAGTTGAAGTCTTCTAAAGCTAAGTACCCCAGTGGAGATCTTTTTTTCTTGCTGTAACTGATGTCAGGAAAAGTTAACAATTGTCTCGTGTGTGGAAAGCAAATACCACACCGAGACTTTCATTCTTACTGCGTCACCTGTTTAGGCCCAGACCATGACATCCCCTGCTGTCACTTTTGTGCTTTGTTCAACGCCAGAACTATACGGCGTCAGGCCCTTAATGTAGCTAGATATTTTCGCGCTCAGTCCTCTAATTCTGATATGGCTTCGGTAAACCATCCGACAACCGATCTTCCAAAAAAAACATAAGGATGAAGACAGAGGCAGACTGCACAGGTGCAGAATTGCCAACGATGCTTCTGTTAATCTGAGTCCGGAGCCATTGAGCAGGCATCCCCTTCCGAGGGAGTACTTTGCACTACCGATACTCTACACAGACTGACAACTTTCACGTCTTCAGTTCTTTTCAAAGACAGAGCTTCTAAGGCCCAGGGTATGAACCACACCCAAAAAAAAACGACGACCCAAGCTCAGGCACGTGCTTCCTTGCCTCAGTCTCACATGCTTAAAATGGAGGAAGACCTTATAATGCTCATCGGGGAAGCCAGGCTACCCCTTCCAAAAGAAAGAGACTTGTCTCCAGTAGTTTTATCTGAACAGGAGTCCGATGACTCTGATTCATCTGAATATGAAGATGTGCAACCCCTCTCTGCTTATGAGGATTCTGATGCAGAGGAATCCATCCCTTCAGCCTCCCCACCCGAGGACTTTTCCTTTGGGGAAACCCTACATACTTTAAGGGAGCATTTCCAATGGGAATGTCAGGACTATCCTCAGTCACAAAAGAGACTGAGGGAATTCTTAGATCTTCACAGCACAGACCTCTGGCCATTCTTCCTGTCCTGGATGTTGTGGATGATGATTTTATGGAATCCAGTCTGACCCCTGACACCCTCCCTCCTGCTCCCAGGAAACCTGACAGGTATTAGAGTCCCTGACTTTTTCAATTTTCTTTTCAAAAATCCTACTGCTGACCCTGAGGTCATCTCTCAAGGACCTAAAGGAATCAAAGCAACTTCAGCTAAGAATCCCACCCCCTCAGATATGGATTCCTGAGCATTAGGCAGGTGAGGTAAAAAAGTGTACACCTCTGCTACTCTTGCTATTAGAGCATTAAATTGTCAGTTCCATATGCTGAAATATCAGCAACATACCGTGGAACTCCGCAAACAAAAATGTCTTTCCGTGCTTTTGCAGAAAATAGAGTTACAAGAGTTAATGCATTCTACAAGTCAAGTAACTAAGCATACCTTACAATGTGGGTTTGATGCCCTAGAAGCATCTTGCAGGGCAGCAGTCACTGGTTCTGCCCTTAGAAGGCATGCTTGGCGTAAGGAACCGACCTTGGCAGACTGTCAAATCCAAATTATTGGACGCACCCTTGCACAAAGACAACTTATTTGGCACCAAGGCAGATGAGGTCTTAAAAAAGATGGAAAAAAAATCTAAATCTATGCAGACAGTTACAGACTTCTTACAGGTCCAGCCACTGAGGTTCAGTAGGCATTGTCCCTTCAAGCATTGGTCCTTTCCTGCTCCCCCCAGGTCAGCCCAGCCCAGACCCAGGAGAAGCAGACCCCCCCCCCAGAAAACAGCCTCAGGGAATGCAGAGATCTAAGCAATGGAGTTCCTCCTCGACAAAACCAGGGAGTGCCAAGCACCACCCCCTTATGGTAAGAACTCACAATGACGTTACACTTCCACCCCCTCTCTGCCCACCTGCTCTTGCCCCTAGGAGGAAAACTCTCCTTCCACGCAAGCAACTGGGTCACCATTACCAACCACCACTGGGTCCTCAACATAGTGTCCCAGGGATACAAATTTTATTTCCACACTCTGCCAACCCCAAAAGGGTTCACAAATCTTCCCCCAAACCAGTGGGCAGCGGCCCACAAGCAAGTCCTTTCCATGCTCTCTAGGAGGGCAATACAGCATGTTCCTGCAGAACAGATAGGTTTCTACTCCAGACTCTTCCTGGTACCCTGAAAAGAGGGCACATGGCACCCCATCCTCTATCTATCCATTCTAAACACCTTTCTGGTGATACCAAATTTTAGAATGTTCACCCTCCAGCAGCTTCTACCTATGTTTTCCAAGGATGCTTGGTTAGCCACCCTAGACCTAAAAGAGGCCTACCTACACATCCCAGTCAAGGAATCATGCAGGAAATACCTACATTTCAGGGCAGGATCACTGCACTTTCAGTTCTCTGCGCTTCTCTTTGGCTTATCCACTGCTCCCAGAGTTTTCACAAATTGTCTGGGTCTGCTTTCTGCAGACAAAGAAATATTGTAATTTACCCATACTTAGATGACTGCCTGATTCAGACAGTCAGGAAAAGCTGCTAAAGCACCTGACCTTTGTAAAGGACCTACTGACCTCTCTGGGGTATACTATCAACGAAAAGAAATCCAAACTAGTACCCACACAGAAAATTGTATTCCTGGGAGCAAGCCTGAACACAGCATCCCACATGGCATTCCTTACTCCAGAAAAACAATCCTACCTGACAGCCTACTTCTCTCAACTAGCCACCAGGACCCAGCCGCAAGGAAAATCCTGCAAGCTCTAGGGTTCATGGCTTCTTGCATTCTACTCATTCTGAATGCCAGACTGCTTATGAGGAAACTACAATGGTATCTAAAAAGCCTTTGGTGTCAGCACACTCAAGACCTGGAAGCTCTTATACCAATGATACCTTGTCTAAGGAAAGATTTTGTTTGGTGGGCAGCAGCATGCCATCACAACAAGGGACTTCCCTTCTCACAACCCTACGCCGCCCAGACCCTCACCATAGACGCATCAGACTATGTCTGAGTTGCACATCTGGATGCCAGGTGCATTCAGGGCCAGTGGAGCCCAAATCAAATACATCTGCACATCAGCCAAAAAGAGATGTTAGCTGTTCAGCATGCCCTGACTGCTTTCAGACCCCTACTCTCCCTGGGCCCTCTACTGATCAAAACAGACAACACCACAGTGATGTGGTATATCAACAAGCAGGGAGGAACTCGCTCTTATCCTCTGTGCAGGCTCGCCATGACCCTTTGGCATATGGCCTCAGCCATGCAACTACACCTGTTAGCACAATTCCTGCCAGGCTTTCTGAACTCTCCGGCAGACAACATAAGCAGAAACCTGCTAGTCCCACATGAGTGGCCGCTAGATCAAAGAACTTTCACCCTTGTAACCCAGAAATGGGGCACACCGAAGGACGACCTCTTTGCCTCCCACTCCAAGCATCAGTTCAGCAAATTCTGCACCAGGGAACCTCACAGCAAGGCCTGGAAAGTGTATGCTGTATCCTTCCAGTGGGTAAACCTCTCATTCTATGCATTTTCCCCCTCTGCCACTCATTTCAAGGGTACTGCTCAAACTAAGGGAGGAAAAACCGAGGGCATTCCTGATTGCCCCAGACTGGCCACATCAGCACTGGTACCCACTGCTGCTCAGCCTGTCATCCCTGCCACCATGGCACCTACCTCAGATCCCAACACTTCTGTCCCAGAGGAATGGAGAATTCATGCATCCCCAATTGCAGACCCTCAGTTTGGCAGCCTGGCTTATTCCCTGACCTCTCCTCAAGCTGCCAGCCTAAGCAAACACGTTCTAGATGTTATACATGAGGCCAGATGCCCCAGCACTAGAAAATCTTATACTGACAAGTGGAAAAGGTTTTGCACCTGGATCCAGGCTAATTGAACCGAAATGGCACAGCCGTCCCTACTTCTCATCCTGGATTACCTGGCAGACCTACTACACAGGGATCTATCCTTCTCTTCTGTTAAAATTCATGCCTCTGCCATATCTGCTCATTTCAGCACAGAGCCACCGCCTTTCTCACACCCTCTCATCAAACAGTTCCTAAGAGGTGCTAACAACCGGAGGCCACCCAGAAGAGCTTCTACCCCAGCTTGGGACCTAAACTTTGTGTTGGAAAAGCTCACCCTGCCCCCCCTTTGAACCTGCAGCTTCAGCAGAGTTAAAATTTCTCCCTTGGAAGACAGCCTTGCTTCTGGCCATCGCTTCAGCTAGAAGAGTATCAGAGCTACAAGCACTTATGGCTGTAGAGCCCTTCATCATTTTCCATGCTGATTGGGTCTCCCTCAGGACTAACCCATCCTTCATGCCAAAAGTGGTGTCTAGTGTGGCTCTCAACCAATCCATTCATTTGCCCACCTTTTTCCCTAACCCACAAAACAAGGGGGAAAGGATTCTGCACTCTCTAGATGTGCACAGACAGCTCAGATTCTACCTGGACAGGACTAAATCCTTTAGAAAAACTGATCAATTGCTAGTCAGCTTCGCTGCAAGAGCAGAGAACAAGGCCATATACAAACAGTCTCCAATAGGATAGCACACTCCATGCATTTCTGCTAGAAACAGCATGGGAAACATCTCCCAAGGGGGTCAGGACACATTTCACAAGAGCAACCTCCACCTCTGCAGCTTTTTTTTCAGAGGGGTCCCCACCAGGGACATCCTGGAGGCTGCAACATGGTCACCTGTTCATACCTTCACCAAGCATTACCACCCGCCTATCTTCAAATCCAGGGCAGGCTTTGCCACCACAGTCTTGCAGGGCATCTTAGCCAGCTCCCAGTCTTCTTGACTGCCTCCACCCTTGTCTTCAACTTTGGGAATCAACCCAAATATGATGACTGCAACAGTGAAACATGAAGAACATAGTACAATTGTGTACACTTACCATAAATGTAGATGTTTGAGTGTATTCACTGTTGCAGTCCTGGATGTTCTTCGTGTTTCACTGTTGCCGTCATTACATTTGGTAATCTGCTGGCAGGTTGCCCTCAGTTGGCCTGAATTCCAAGGTGTTGGGTCCTGTGTCGATTGCTGTCTCCTCTTCCATGACGTCAGGGGTATAAAACATGCAGCCGACGCCATTTTCTTTAGTCTTTCTTGCCACGTGGTGCCCGAAGCAGAAGCATTTCGCAAGTGCCAGTTGGCCGACTACTGAAATGTTCGAGTTTGAGTTTCAGAACCGAAGTCTTAACTAAAGCCAAGTACCCCGTTGGGGAAACTTTTTTCTTGCTTTTTACCGATGTCAGAAAAAGTAAATAATTGTATTACTTGTGGAAAGCAAATACCTCATAAGGATTTCCATTTCTACTGTATTCCTTGCCTAGGCCCTGATCACAACGTGCCTGGCTGTTGGTTTTGTGCTAAATTTAACCAACACACTATTAAGCGTCGATATATTTTTGCATCAAAGTATTTTGGAAACAGATTTAACTACCCAGAAATGTTGTCGGATAGTAATCAGACTACTGGAATACATAAAAAACGCAAAGAAAAGGACAGAGAAAGGCAGTCGAGATCCAAAACCGATGATGAAGCTTCTCCTAAGCCAGTCAGTTGCCAGTTTGCCGGTACTCAGTGAGGCGCTTTCGCATCCCCTGATACCCGCTACCTTCGAGTTGCAGGCCTCCACCGACACCCATGTGGAATCCGGCACGCCGCAAGATACTCAAGGTATTGGACCGAGGGATGTATCTCCCTCTGATGAGACCTGAGCCGCTGAGCAGGCACCATCTTCTGAGGGTGTTTTCAGACCTCAACATTTGTATATCAAACCAACGAAAGCTGCAAAACCAAAGACTAAAGCAACTTCTAAAACTAAAAAAAGACGCATGAGCCATGTGCACAGGCCTCTATGCCTAAAAAACAGATGACCAAAATGGCTGAAGACCTTATTACCTTGATCAGGGGTACCCATCCCCCTTTTGATAAGAGGCCAGGGCAAGACACCGATTGTGAATCTTCAGATCAGGTTTCTATTTCTTCTGATAAGGAATTATCTATGCCTCCCTATGAGGATTCTGATGCTGAGGAATCTATTCCATCTGCATCTCCTCCTAAGGATTATTCATTTGGAGAAACCTTGCATACTTTGAGGGAGCATTTTCACTGGGAGAGTCAAGACTTCTCAGAATCAAAAAAGAGGCTCAAGGATTTCCTTCTTCTCCCTCAGCACAGGCCTTTAGCCATTCCCCCTGTTTTAGACATTGTGGATGATGTGTTTTCGGAGTCAAGCTTGTCCCCTGACTCCTTACCTCCGGCTCCCAGTAAGCCTGACAGATATTACAGGGTCCGTGACTCACATAAATTTTTATTTAGAAACCCTACTACTGATCCTGAAACTATTTCACAGGGTCCAAAGGGAGTTAAGGCCTCAACAGCAAAAAAACCCTACCCCCTCTGACAGAGATTCAGGGGCACTGGACAGATGGTGAAAAAAGGTTTATACATCTGCAACCTTGGCAATCAGGGCCTTAAACTGTCAATTTCTTATGCTTAAGTACCAACAACATGTTATGGGATTGCCAAAACAGAAAATGATGATTTCAGAATGTGCAGAAAATAAAGAATTGCAGGAATTCTTGCATACAGCTGAACAAGTTGGAAAGCATACTTTGCAATGTGGTTTTGATTCCTTAGAGGTCTCTTGCAGGGCTGCAGTTACTAGATCGGTGATTAGGAGGCATGCTTGGTTAAAGTAACAAAATTTGCCTGATCATGTTAAAGCTAAATTGCTAGATGCACCTTTAGTTTCTCTGTTTGTTAAGGCAGAAGAGGTTTTAAAGAAAATGGAAGACAAAGCTAAGTCTATGCAAACTGTTAAAGACTTCTTACAAGTGCAGCCACCAAGATTCAGTAGACACTGGCCTACAAAAAATTGGTCCTTTCCTGTGTCACCAGAGCTCAAGGGGCAAATCCAGATGCCATAAGGGTTCCAGATACCAGGCGCAAGATTCATACAGGTCAAAGCAATGGGGAGCTTCCACCTCCAAGTCTGGAGGAGATAAAGCGCAAACCTACAGAAAGCAATCACAATGACTTCCCTCTGCCTGCACCAAGCACTTATCTTTTGGCAGTACCCATAGGGGGAAAATTAGCACTTTTCGCTCAAAATTGGCAGTTAAAAACCCAGGACAAGTGGGTACTAAACATCATATCACAGGGATACAGATTCCATTTCCGCACTCTGCCAATGGCAAATGGTTGGCCAGATCTGCCAAAATTTCAATGGGCAGAGGCACAGAAACAGGTTACGTCCCTCGTAGATATGGGGGTCATTCAGACAGTACCAGAACAGGAAAAAGGACAAGGTTTTTACTCAAGACTATTCTTGGTACCCAGAAAGGACAAGACCAGGCGGCCAATACTGGATTTATCGATTTTGAACACATACTTGGATATTCCAAAATTCAAAATGCTGACTTTGCAGCAGCTTCTGCCAATGCTGGGCCAGAATGCTTGGCCGGTGACTTTAGACCTAAAAGAGGCATAGCTGCATGTCCTAAGACAATTGTGCAGAAGATACCTCAGATTCAAGGCTGGCGTAATGCATTACCAATTCTCTGCACTGCCCTTTGTCTTATCTACTGCACCCAGGGTCTTTACAAAGTGCCTGGCTCCAGTAATTGCATTTTGCAGACAAAAAAGTATACAAATATATCCTTACTTGGACGACTGTCTCATTCAAGCAGAGAACATGGACACTCTTCTTTGACACCTGGCATTTGTGAAAAGGCTTCTAACATGCCTAGGGTACACAATAAACGAAAAGAAATCACAACTGGTACCCTCTGAAAAGGTAACATTCCTGGGTGCAAGCTTGAATACAACTGCCCATATGGCTTACCTCACACCAGACAAGCAAAGGCAACTGACTACTTACTTCAAACTGATGGCAACAAAAACCCAGTCTTCTGCAAGACAAATTCTGCAGACTCTGGGCTTCATGGCATCCTACTGATTCCATATGCAAGACTGCATATGAGGAAACTTCAATGGTACCTAAAAAGTTTATCGAGTCAACATTCCCACAGTCTGGAAACAATGATTCCTCTCATTCCCTGCCTGCAACAGGAGTTTCTTTGGTGGGCAAAGGCATGTCACCAAAACATGGGAAGGCCATTCACTCTACCCCCTGCCAGTCAAACCATAACAACAGACGCATCAGATTATGCCTGGGGGCCCACATGGCAGGAAGATGCATTCACGGCATATGGTCATCAAAACAAATGCATCTACATATCAACCAGAAAGAGATGCTAGCTGTTCAAAATGCCCTAACAGCCTTCAAGGACTTGCTTCATCCAGGACAACTACTGATAAAGACGGACAACACCACAGTCATGTGGTATATAAACAAGCAAGGGGGCACACACTCCTACCCCCCTATGCAGATTAGCCATGGCACTGTGGGACACAGCTTTGACCTACCAAATACATCTTCAAGCTCAATTTCTGCCAGGAAAACAAAACACTCTGGCAGACAATTTAAGTAGAAACCTTGTGGATCCTCACGAGTGGAAACTAAATCCACAAGTCTTCAGCATGATAACAGAGAAATGGGGGAGCCAAGACATAGATCTATTTGTCTCTCCTCAGAATTATCAATTGAAAAAATTCTGCACAAGGACTTATCATAGACAAGCATGGAAAGTGGACACCCTATCCTTCAGTTGGAAAAACCTATCCGTTTACGCCTTTCCGCCTCTTCTCCCCAGGGTCCTTCTAAAAGCCAGACAAGAGAAACCAAAGATGATACTAATTGCCCCAGACTGGCCTCGCCAATACTGGTACCCAATCCTAAGGAATTTGTCTCAATACCCAGCTTGGACCTTGCCTCAAAGACCACAGCTGCTGTCCCAGCTAAACAATCAGATCCTGCACAATCAACTACAGACTCTGAACCTGGCAGCATGGCTGATCATGTAATCATACAAACAACTCCTCTCCGTAAAGCTGTGATGGATGTCAGTTTGGAAGCCAGAAGGCCTAGTACTAGAAAATCTTATGCTGACAAATGGAAGAGATTCTGTGCTTGGAATCAAGCACAAGGATCTGATACAGCAGAACCAAATATTCCTCAGATATTGCAATACTTAACTGAGATGCTTGACAAAGGCCTATCTTTCTCATCAATTAAAATCCATGCCTCTGCCATTTCGGCTCATTACAATACAGAGCCACCAATCATTTCTCATCCTTTACTAAAGCAGTATCTTAGAGGAGCCAAAAATTTAAGGCCTTCTAGATCATCACCACTGCCTGCATGGGACCACAATTATGTGCTGGAAAAGCTCACCCTGCCTCCATTTGAACCAGGTGCTACCGCTGATATAAAGTTCTTCATGGAAAACAGGTCTGCTACTAGCAATTACTTCTGCAAGAAGAGTTTCAGAGCTACAGGCCCCCATGGCTGTAAGAGCCTTTTGTTATATTTTACCTAGACAGGGTATCTCTGAGGACAAATCCTACTTTTATGCCTAAGGTGTTTTCCAGTGCGGCTTTTAACCAAACAATTCATCTGCCAACCTTTTATCCAAATCCACAGAATAAGGGGGAGAGAATTCTGCATTCCTTGGACGTACACAGACAGCTAAGATTCTACTTAAGCAGGACTAAAGCTCTAAGAAAAACTGAGCAATTACTAGTGACATATGCTGCAGGATCAGAAGGCAAGGCTATATCAAAGCAGACAACTTCAAAGTGGATAAGCCACTGCACCCGTTTCTGCTATTTACACCATGGTAAACCTGCGCCCAAGGGCATTGGGTCTCATTCCACCAGAGCTGCAGCTACTTCAGCAGCCTTTCTAAGGGGAGTACCAACCAAAGACATTCTAGAGACTGCTATTTGGAGTTCTGTTCACACCTTTACAAAGCATTATCATTTGCGCCTCTACTTTAAATCCAGAGCAGGCTTTGCTACTGCAGTTCTGCAGGGCCTTATTGCCACTCCTAATGCTGTTTAGCTCCAGCCTCCCAACCATAGCTTTGGGATTCTACCTAAATGTAATGACTGCAACAGTGAAACACGAAGAACATATTACAGTTGTGTACACGTACCATAAATGTAGATGTTCGAGTGTATTCACTGTTGCAGTCCAGGTTACCCTCCTGCCATCCCCCTGTCATTCTGGAGTCTATCTTTCCTTCACTATCTTCTACAACCTATGTAGTGTATTTGCTTGTAGATGAAGGTAAAGTTTATATTGATGCATGTATGTGTGTGTGTGTGTGTGTGTGTGTGTGTGTGTGTGTATGTGTATATATATATATATATATATATATATATATATATATATATTTTTTTTTTTTTTTTTTTTTGCTACCTTTTTGGGGGCACCTGACATCGGGGGCAAGAAAAACTAAAGAAAATGGTGTCTGCTGCATTTTTTATACCCCTGATGACCTGACTTCATGGCAGAGGAGACAGCAACTGACGCAGGATCCAAGACTTTGGAATTCAGGCCGACTGAGGTCAACCTGCCAGCAGATTACCCAAATGTAATGACTGCAACAGTGAATACACTCAAACATCTGCTTTTATGGTAAGTGTACACAGCTGTACTTTTCCCCTCCCTCCATCTGTGTGTGTGTGTGTGTGTCTCTCTCTCTCTCTCTCTCTCTCCTTACAAGGAAATGTTGGTATTTACTTTCTACTGGTGGTGTTCTTCCACCATAAACTAGCTCCCTATTATGGGCTGCTGACAGTGCAAGAAAAACTGATGTAATGGCGTCGGCTGCCTAAATTAATACCACTGACAACCTGATGTTAGTCCTGGAGTGACAGAAACCGACACAGAAATACTAAGCATCTGGTATTCGGGTCGACTGAGGGCTACCCTGGCAGGGATAACCCAAATGTGATGAATGCAACAGTGAATATACTAGAACATCTACATTTATGGTAAGTGTACATAACTGTACTTTCTTACTCCTGGCTAAATCCTTCTGGAAGGATGTTAATACTTTTAACCAAAAGTTAGGTACTACATATGGGCCTAGGGTTTTCCAGTTAGGCTTTTCTTAAATTTGTTTCAATCTCTCTGGCTGTTACTTAATCCCATTTCATATCCTGTATCTTTAAACTTCTTATTCTTTTACTACTTCTAACCATTTAGCACCTTTATGTTCCACAGGATGTTAATAGATACTTATCCAGAATGTCTCCTTCCTTTTTTTTGGTGGTATTTTAATTCCCTTTACCTTATTTCCCAATTCTGTAAACCATTTTTGGGTCATCAGTAAATTGCTTATTTTGTACTTCTCCCTTATATTTATCTGTGTATTTTTTAAGTTTTTCCACTTGTGCTGAAATATTTAGTTTATTTGTGATGGTGCATGACAGAGCCCGGTCTATTCTAATACTGTGCATTGCTTTAATCGCATCTATCTTTTAGTATTTTTGTTGATCTTTTCTCTCTTCTGTAATCTTCTAATAGTGACACTTCTTGTCTTAATTGCTTTATAGTTTTCTCTGTTTGATATTTCCATGATGGTATTCGATTTCTCCCCTTCCTTTCCCTCACTACCCTGTGATCTTGTGGTAGAACTTTATCAGTTATTAATTCAGCAGCACAGTAGTATATCCTGTTCACTTCTGTTATATCACATGGATCTCTGTGGACAGACCTAATTACTTCGTTTGTTTTATCAGACTTCTTACTTTTTGGGTTTTATTGACTTTCTGCTATTTTTTCATTAACCTTAATATCTATCCATGTCCATTAAATCAAGGAACTCTTCTCTTAGCTGATTTTTTTCCAAACTGAGGGCACATCCCTTGTTTTCTGTTTTTTCCGGGCATTCTGTAGAAAGTTCTAGAGAATCTTCCTGTGACACATTCTCTTCAATTTCATCCTGTGCCATCTGTTGCTCTGTCATATGGGAACTCACTGGCCTATCACTCCTCAACATTGACTGCATCAGAGTTTCCACAGTTTGCTGTTCCTTTTCTTACTGTCTAGCTTCAAGTGAACATTTACACTGATTTCCTATGGAAGGCTCCAAAATATCGTGTTTTGGCACCTGACCATTTGCTTCCTGTTCCATTGGTTTCCGCTTAATTTGGATATCCATTGCTCTATCCTGTTGTGGTGCTTTCTGCATTCGATTTTCTACACCGAATCCTTCTATTTGCAGCTGCTCCATAACCTCAATTTCTATTTCTTTGAATCCTCCATTGCTAATCTCTTTTTCTACTTTGCCTCATAGTCTTTTTATTTTTTGTATTGTAAAGTTTTCCATATCTGGATTCCTTCACCTGTATTTCTCTCTAAATATCTTTGGTGCTGCTCTTTTTGTATTGGTTAGTTTTTCTTTCTCCTTTGTATAAATATTGCACCATATTAAATCTCTTCCTTTCCCATGTTCATATTTCTTCTTCACATGTCTCCTGATCTTGCTTTTCCTTATTTTGGGGACTCACTGCATCATACTGTGATGTAGTCTGTGTTAGACCTCGTACATTAAATCCTTCACTTCGCAGGCACTTCATAACTTCAACTTCTATTTCCTTAACTTCTGATTTACTAATCTTTTCCATATTCCATCTTTGTGATATTAATTTTTTTATTGTGAAATTTTCCATATCTGGATGCCTTTGCCTGTATTTCTCTTTGAATATCTTTGAGTCTGCCTTCTCTATATTAGTTAACTTGGCTTTTTCCTTTGCAGGAGGATTTTGTGTAAGCCTGCACCTGTCCCTTAAGATGAGTTACTCCAAGGTTCATGACTTAAAGCTTAGTCAGTGGCGGATTCACTATCTCTTGGAAAATACTGTTCCACGAAAAGATTCCTGAATCCTGAAACTGAATAAAAGATGGTATTCATAATTTTAAGCTGTTGGCATAATGGACCATCATTTGTTAAAAAGATGAACAAACTAGTTGTTAGGGAAGGCTAGTGATGTTTCAGTAGGTAGAGTGAAATGATGACTCAGAGGAATAATGCATTTCTTTATCATAATTTTCATATAGGTAGAGAGAAGTTATGAAGATTACATTGTGTTAAACATAAGAGTAACTGTAATAGTTGAAAGTAAATGTTATTGACTGTTCTTTTTCTTCCTTGCAGCCATAAGACCCGGACAGACTGGGAAACCAAGATTACCCCTCTGGTGGGTGAAGAATTATGGGTGGAGGTACTGGAAGAAGTGCCTCTTACAATTCATAATTTTGTAAGTGTTAGAGTAATGATTGATATTTCTTTGTTTGCTTCACTTTGCATGTTTTCATGTGTCCACTTGAGATTTATAGAATGAAGCAGTTTCTTTTTAAGACCAGTATATTAAGAGGCTGTCAAGACCATTGACTCGTAGAATTAAACTTGCTGTAACACTGGATTTGCCAAAAAATGGGTGCAGTGACCCTTGAATTTCACTAGTTTTGGGCACTATTGTTTTAGCTTTCCAAATAAGAACCTTAAGGAGAGTTGTGAGAAAGAGGTCCTTGCAATTTCCGTGAACATGACCAAGGAGATGCATAACGTGTAAAGAAACTGCTGCTTCAGTTTGGATATGTTTATGTGGATGGATAAACTAGACAGACTGCAGAAACTACTTTGTAGTTCAGGAAACAAGGATACTGGATATCTTTCTGTCTTGGAACAGATCACTTATGGTTTACAGGTCTGTCTGAAATATAACACGTCATGTTGGTATACCTTTGGTTTCCTAGTACAATGAGCACCACTGCTGTCTACTTGCATGAGCTTGAATCGGGCACCTGGCACATGGTACCTTCATGTCCTTGATGTATACGGTTTAGTGTCATAAATGATCTGATGTGTAGTCCCTTTTCATTCTTCCTCAGATAGGTTTGGAT